>NW_027646029.1:0-214789 GCF_951394435.1 Stenella coeruleoalba | reverse complement strand
CATACACTTCTCCCGAGTGGTTGTTGGCAATTTACATCCCGCCCATCACCATAACAAGGCTCCCAGTTCTCCATGGCCTGTCCTGCCTTTCTGGATTTTACACTTTTTTCAGATGGCCCTTTTGACCGGAGGGGAAGTGAGACTTCATTGTAGTGCAGATTTCCTTTGCAAGCTTGCTTGGTTGGCCAAAAAGGGCGTATGCATTTTTTCCTGAATATATTCAGGAAAAAACGCATACGCCCTTTTTGGCCAAGTGCATCATTGTGGACGTTCTGCCTCTTTTCCTATGCTTTCAATGCAATTCCAGTCTACCTCCTGAAATCGGTTTCCTGCAATTCTGCCCCGCTTTCAAGTCCTCTTGGCAGCCTTACTTCAGTCTATTTTTGGACGATAGCTGTCATTTATAACTCTGCAGGTTTGTGAATTACAGTGCCCCTGAGCTCCTTTCTTCAACTCGCTTTCTTGTGAGCTGGCCGCAACACCGCAGGATGGCTTCAGGCCCTAATCTGGTTCCGGCACGGCACGCTGAGCCTTTGGTTATTTCCCCTTCCTGGTGGGAAATGAGAGTTAAATTTGTCCGTCCACACACCTCCAGCTAGCCTCTCATTTGTTCTCGCTATTCCTGTTCATCTTCCGCAGAAATTGCAAATCTGGGCCAAACAGGAGGTTAAAGGCGCTGACTTTCCAAGTCGGGAGAGTGTTAGTAAAGCGTCTGGAATGTTGCACCCGAGTACCAGGGTACGAAAACTGAGACATATTTGAACACGTCTCCCGATCACATGGTTGATCATACTCTGGGTTCCACATGCATGTTTTAGCTGAAGGAAGAATACCTAAAACCTGGGTAGTTGAAACCCGTGGAATGGGTACCATGCAATATGACTTCAAAGGGTCTTCATTTGCTCACTGAACCTCTCCAATCCTATCACTGCTGCGTTTATGCCCCTGTACACATGCTTGATTCTCTTTCGGAGACATAGCAATCTATAGGTTTTAAGATACTTACTAGTCAGGTACATTCTTAGGCGTTTAATATGCGGTGTTGAGTCCATTTCGTTGAGCAAGGAGTAGCTCTTGTCTATTCCATATTTGGCTTAAGGAACTTTATCTGTGCTCATTTCAATCTCTGGTTTTATGCAGCACCCCAACTCACCTTTACCCTTAAGCAAGAATAAGTTGGTTTTCGAAATTTGAGACCCTGTTCTGTTCTGTAATTCAGTTCCTGTGTAGCCAAGTTTACATTCCGTGTATTACTGATATCTTATGATGTTTCTTTTTCTGTGTGACTTACTTCAGTTAGAATCATCATACGTGAATCCACTCATTGTGCTGCTAAGGGCCTGATGACACAGATTTCATTGCTGAGTGATATTGCTTTGTAAGTAAATACCACAACTTCTTTATCCATTTTTCACTTTCTGCGATGTTGAACTTGTACTGTAAACGAGGTTCTTGTAAACAGAGCCGTTCCAAACGTTGGGGTGGCTGTGTCTTTTTGATTTTAATTTCCCTAAGCTATAGGACCATAAGTGGAAGTGCCCTAGGTTCTGTTGCTTTGTTTTTTAGATGTTTCAGGAAACACCATACACTTCTCCCAAGTGGTTGTTGGCAATTTACATCCTGCCCATCAGCATAACAAGGCTCCCAGTTCTCCATGGCCTGTCCTGCCTTTCTGGATTTTACACTTTTTTCAGATGGCCCTTTTGACCGGGGGGAAGGGAGACTTCATTGTAGTGCAGATTTCCTTTGCAAGCTTGCTTGGTTGGCCAAAAAGGGCGTATGCGTTTTTTCCTGAATATATTCAGGAAAAAACGCATACGCCCTTTTTGGCCAAGTGCATCATTGTGGACGTTCTGCCTCTTTTCCTATGCTTTCAATGCAATTCCAGTCTACCTCCTGAAATCAGTTTCCTGCAATTCTGCCCCGCTTTCAAGTCCTCTTGGCAGCCTTACTTCAGTCTATTTTTGGACGATAGCTGTCATTTATAACTCTGCAGGTTTGTGAATTACAGTGCCCCTGAGCTCCTTTCTTCAACTCGCTTTCTTGTGACCTGGCCGCAACACCGCAGGATGTCTTCAG
The DNA here is from genome assembly GCF_951394435.1 of Stenella coeruleoalba. Lineage (NCBI taxonomy): Eukaryota > Metazoa > Chordata > Mammalia > Artiodactyla > Delphinidae > Stenella > Stenella coeruleoalba. The sequence continues at coordinate 212,710 of NW_027646029.1, read as the reverse complement.
GCCCTAATCTGGTTCTGGCACGGCACGCTGAGCCTTTGGTTAATTCCTCTTCCTGGTGGGAAATGAGAGTTAAATTTGCCCATCCAGACACCTCCAGCTAGTCTTTCATTGGTTCTCGCTATTCCTGTTCATCTTCCACAGAAATTGCAAACTGGGCCAAACAGGAAGTTAAAGGCGCTGACTCTCCAAGTGGGGAGAGTGTTAGTAAAGCATCTGGAATGTTGCACCCGAGTACCAGGGGAGGAAAACTGAGACATATTTGAACACGTCTCCCGTTCACATGGTTGATCATACTCTGGGTTCCACATGCATGTTTTAGCTGAAGGAAGAATACCTAAAACCTTTGTAGTTGAAACCCGTGGAATGGGTACCATGCAATATGACTTCAAAGGGTCTTCATTTGCTCACCGAACCTCTCCAATCCTATCACTGCTGCGTTTATGCCCCTGTACACATGCTTGATTCTCTTTCGGAGACATAGCAATCCATAGGTTTTAAGATACTTACTAGTCAGGTACATTCTTAGGCGTTTAATATGCGGTGTTGAGTCCATTTCGTTGAGCAAGGAGTAGCTCTTGTCTATTCCATATTTGGCTTAAGGAACTTTATCTGTGCTCATTTCAATCTCTGGTTTTATGCAGCACCCCAACTCACCTTTCCCCTTAAGCAAGCATAAGTTGGTTTTCTAAATTTGAGACCCTGTTCTGTTCTGTAATTCAGTTCCTGTGTAGCCAAGTTTACATTCCGTGTATTAGTGATATCTTATGATGTTTCTTTTTCTGTGTGACTTATTTCAGTTAGAATCATCATACCTGAATCCACTCATTGTGCTGCTAAGGGCCTGATGACACAGATTTCATTGCTGAGTGATATTGCTTTGTAAGTAAATACCACAACTTCTTTATCCATTTTTCACTTTCTGCGATGTTGAACTTGTACTGTAAACGAGGTTCTTGTAAACAGAGCCATTCCAAACTTTGGGGTGGCTGTGTCTTTTTGATTTTAAATTCCCTAACCTATAGGACCATAAGTGGAAGTGCCCTAGGCTCTGTTGCTTTGTTTTTTAGATGTTTCAGGAAACACCATACACTTCTCCCGAGTGGTTGTTGGCAATTTACATCCCGCCCATCACCATAACAAGGCTCCCAGTTCTCCATGGCCTGTCCTGCCTTTCTGGATTTTACACTTTTTTCAGATGGCCCTTTTGACCGGGGGGGAAGTGAGACTTCAATGTAGTGCAGATTTCCTTTGCAAGCTTGCTTGGTTGGCCAAAAAGGGCGTATGCATTTTTTCCTGAATATATTCAGGAAAAAACGCATACGACCTTTTTGGCCAAGTGCATCATTGTGGACGTTCTGCCTCTTTTCCTATGCTTTCAATGCAATTCCAGTCTACCTCCTGAAATCGGTTTCCTGCAATTCTGCCCCGCTTTCAAGTCCTCTTGGCAGCCTTACTTCAGTCTATTTTTGGACGATAGCTGTCATTTATAACTCTGCAGGTTTGTGAATTACAGTGCCCCTGAGCTCCTTTCTTCAACTCGCTTTCTTGTGAGCTGGCCGCAACACCGCAGGATGGCTTCAGGCCCTAATCTGGTTTCGGCACGGCACGCTGAGCCTTTGGTTATTTCCCCTTCCTGGTGGGAAATGAGAGTTAAATTTGTCCGTCCACACACCTCCAGCTAGCCTCTCATTTGTTCTCGCTATTCCTGTTCATCTTCCGCAGAAATTGCAAATCTGGGCCAAACAGGAGGTTAAAGGCGCTGACTTTCCAAGTCGGGAGAGTGTTAGTAAAGCGTCTGGAATGTTGCACCCGAGTACCAGGGTACGAAAACTGAGACATATTTGAACACGTCTCCCGATCACATGGTTGATCATACTCTGGGTTCCACATGCATGTTTTAGCTGAAGGAAGAATACCTAAAACCTGGGTAGTTGAAACCCGTGGAATGGGTACCATGCAATATGACTTCAAAGGGTCTTCATTTGCTCACCGAACCTCTCCAATCCTATCACTGCTGCGTTTATGCCCCTGTACTCATGCTTGATTCTCTTTCGGAGACATAGCAATCCATAGGTTTTAAGATACTTACTAGTCAGGTACATTCTTAGGCGTTTAATATGCGGTGTTGAGTCCATTTCGTTGAGCAAGGAGTAGCTCTTGTCTATTCCATATTTGGCTTAAGGAACTTTATCTGTGCTCATTTCAATCTCTGGTTTTATGCAGCACCCCATCTCACCTTTACCCTTAAGCAAGAATAAGTTGGTTTTCGAAATTTGAGACCCTGTTCTGTTCTGTAATTCAGTTCCTGTGTAGCCAAGTTTACATTCCGTGTATTACTGATATCTTATGATGTTTCTTTTTCTGTGTGACTTACTTCAGTTAGAATCATCATACGTGAATCCACTCATTGTGCTGCTAAGGGCCTGATGACACAGATTTCATTGCTGAGTGATATTGCTTTGTAAGTAAATACCACAACTTCTTTATCCATTTTTCACTTTCTGCGATGTTGAACTTGTACTGTAAACGAGGTTCTTGTAAACAGAGCCGTTCCAAACTTTGGGGTGGCTGTGTCTTTTTGATTTTAATTTCCCTAAGCTATAGGACCATAAGTGGAAGTGCCCTAGGTTCTGTTGCTTTGTTTTTTAGATGTTTCAGGAAACACCATACACTTCTCCCGAGTGGTTGTTGGCAATTTACATCCCGCCCATCAGCATAACAAGGCTCCCAGTTCTCCATGGCCTGTCCTGCCTTTCTGGATTTTACACTTTTTTCAGATGGCCCTTTTGACCGGGGGGAAGTGAGACTTCATTGTAGTGCAGATTTCCTTTGCAAGCTTGCTTGGTTGGCCAAAAAGTGCGTATGCGTTTTTTCCTGAATATATTCAGGAAAAAACGCATACGCCCTTTTTGGCCAAGTGCATCATTGTGGACGTTCTGCCTCTTTTCCTATGCTTTCAATGCAATTCCAGTCTACCTCCTGAAATCGGTTTCCTGCAATTCTGCCCCGCTTTGAAGTCCTCTTGGCAGCCTTACTTCAGTCTATTTTTGGACGATAGCTGTCATTTATAACTCTGCAGGTTTGTGAATTACAGTGCCCCTGAGCTCCTTTCTTCAACTCGCTTTCTTGTGACCTGGCCGCAACACCGCAGGATGGCTTCAGGCCCTAATCTGGTTCCGGCCCGGCATGCTGAGCCTTTGGTTAATTCCTCTTCCTGGTGGGAAATGAGAGTTAAATTTGCCCGTCCAGACACCTCCAGCTAGCCTCTCATTGGTTCTCGCTATTCCTGTTCATCTTCCGCAGAAATTGCAAACTGGGCCAAACAGGAGGTTAAAGGGACTGACTCTCCAAGTGGGGAGAGTGTTAGTAAAGCGTCTGGAATGTTGCACCCGAGTACCAGGGGAGGAAAACTGAGACATATTTGAACACGTCTCCCGATCACATGGTTGATCATACTCTAGGTTCCACATGCATGTTTTAGCTGAAGGAAGAATACCTTAAACCTGGGTAGTTGAAACCCTTGGAATGGGTACCATGCAATATGACTTCAAAGGGTCTTCATTTGCTCACCGAACCTCTCCAATCCTATCACTGCTGCGTTTATGCCCCTGTACACATGCTTGATTCTCTTTCGGAGACATAGCAATCCATAGGTTTTAAGATACTTACTAGTCAGGTACATTCTTAGGCGTTTAATATGGGGTGTTGAGTCCATTTCGTTGAGCAAGGAGTAGCTCTTGTCTATTCCATATTTGGCTTAAGGAACTTTATCTGTGCTCATTTCAATCTCTGGTTTTATGCAGAACCCCAACTCACCTTTCCCCTTAAGCAAGAATAAGTTGGTTTTCTAAATTTGAGACCCTGTTCTGTTCTGTAATTCAGTTCCTGTGTAGCCAAGTTTACATTCCGTGTATTAGTGATATCTTATGATGTTTCTTTTTCTGTGTGAATTATTTCAGTTAGAATCATCATACCTGAATCCACTCATTGTGCTGCTAAGGGCCTGATGACACAGATTTCATTGCTGAGTGATATTGCTTTGTAAGTAAATACCACAAGTTCTTTATCCATTTTTCACTTTCTGTGATATTGAACTTGTATGGTAAACGAGGTTCTTGTAAACAGAGGCGTCCCAAACTTTGGGGTGGCTGTGTCTTTTTTATTTTAATTTCCCTAAGCTATAGGACCATAAGTGGCAGTGCCCTAGGCTCTGTTGCTTTGTTTTTTAGATGTTTCAGGAAACACCATACACTTCTCCCGAGTGTCTGTTGGCAATTTACATCCCGCCCATCAGCATAACAAGGCTCCCAGTTCTCCATGGCCTGTCCTGCCTTTCTGGATTTTACACTTTTTTCAGATGGCCCTTTTGACCGGGGGGAAGTGAGACTTCATTGTAGTGCAGATTTCCTTTGCAAGCTTGCTTGGTTGGCCAAAAAGGGCGTATGCGTTTTTTCCTGAATATATTCAGGAAAAAACGCATACGCACTTTTTGGCCAAGTGCATCATTGTGGACGTTCTGCCTCTTTTCCTATGCTTTCAATGCAATTCCAGTCTACCTCCTGAAATCGGTTTCCTGCAATTCTGCCCCGCTTTCAAGTCCTCTTGGCAGCCTTACCTCAGTATATTTTTGGACGATAGCTGTCATTTATAACTCTGCAGGTTTGTGAATTACAGTGCCCCTGAGCTCCTTTCTTCAACTCGCTTTCTTTTGAGCTGGCCGCAACACCGCAGGATGGCTTCAGGCCCTAATCTGCTACCGGCACGGCACGCTGAGCCTTTGGTTATTTCCTCTTCCTGGTGGGAAATGAGAGTTAAATTTGCCCGACCACACACCTCCAGCTAGTCTCTCATTGGTTCTCCCTATTCCTGTTCATCTTGCGCAGAAATTGCAAACTGGGCCAAACAGGAGGTTAAAGGCGCTGACTCTCCAAGTGGGGAGAGTGTTAGTAAAGCGTCTGGAATGTTGCACCCGAGTACCAGGGGAGGAAAACTGAGACATATTTGAACACGTCTCCCGTTCACATGGTTGATCATACTTGGGTTCCACATGCATGTTTTAGCTGAAGGAAGCATACCTTAAACCTGGAGAGTTGAGACCCGTGTAATGGGTACCATGCAATATGACTTCAAAGGGTCTTCATTTGCTCACCGAACCTCTCCAATCCTATCACTGCTGCGTTTATGCCCCTGTACACATGCTTGATTCTCTTTTGGAGACATAGCAATCCATAGGTTTTAAGATACTTACTAGTCAGGTACATTCTTAGGCGTTTAATATGCGGTGTTGAGTCCATTTCGTTGAGCAAGGAGTGGCTCTTGTCTATTCCATATTTGACTTAAGGAACTTTATCTGTGCTCATTTCAATCTCTGGTTTTATGCAGCACCCCAACTCACCTTTACCCTTAAGCAAGCATAAGTTGGTTTTCTAAATTTGAGACCCTGTTCTGTTCTGTAATTCAGTTCCTGTGTAGCCAAGTTTACATTCCGTGTATTACTGATATCTTATGATGTTTCTTTTTCTGTGTGACTTACTTCAGTTAGAATCATCATACGTGAATCCACTCATTGTGCTGATAAGGGCCTGATGACACAGATTTCATTGCTGAGTGATATTGCTTTGTAAGTAAATACCACAACTTCTTTATCCATTTTTCACTTTCTGCGATGTTGAACTTGTACTGTAAATGAGGTTCTTGTAAACAGAGCCGTTCCAAACTTTGGGGTGGCTGTGTCTTTTTGATTTTAATTTCCCTAAGCTATAGGACCATAAGTGGAAGTGCCCTAGGCTCTGTTGCTTTGTTTTTTAGATGTTTCAGGAAACACCATACACTTCTCCCGAGTGGTTGTTGGCAATTTACATCCCGCCCATCAGCATAACAAGGCTCCCAGTTCTCCATGGCCTGTCCTGCCTTTCTGGATTTTACACTTTTTTCAGATGGCCCTTTTGACCGGGGGGAAGTGAGACTTCATTGTAGTGCAGATTTCCTTTGCAAGCTTGCTTGGTTGGCCAAAAAGGGCGTATGCGTTTTTTCCTGAATATATTCAGGAAAAAACGCATACGCCCTTTTTGGCCAAGTGCATCATTGTGGACGTTCTGCCTCTTTTCCTATGCTTTCAATGCAATTCCTGTCTACCTCCTGAAATCGGTTTCCTGCAATTCTGCCCCGCTTTCATGTCCTCTTGGCAGCCTTACTTCAGTCTATTTTTGGACGATAGCTGTCATTTATAACTCTGCAGGTTTCTGAATTACAGTGCCCCTGAGCTCCTTTCTTCAACTCGCTTTCTTTTGAGCTGGCAGCAACACCGCAGGATGGCTTCAGGCCCTAATCTTGTTCCGGTACGGCACGCTGCGCCTTTGGTTATTTCCACTTCCTGGTGGGAAATGAGAGTTAAATTTGCCCGTCCAGACACCTCCAGCTAGCCTCTCATTGGTTCTCGCTATTCCTGTTCATCTTCCGCAGAAATTGCAAACTGGGCCAAACAGGAGGTTAAAGGCACTGACTCTCCAAGTGGGGAGAGTGTTAGTAAAGCATCTGGAATGTTGCACCCGAGTACCAGGGGAGGAAAACTGAGACATATTTGAACACGTCTCCCGTTCACATGGTTGATCATACTTGGGTTCCACATGCATGTTTTAGCTGAAGGAAGAATACCTTAAACCTGGAGAGTTGAGACTTGTGGAATGGGTACCATGCAATATGACTTCAAAGGGTCTTCATTTACTCACCGAACCTCTCCAATGCTATCACTGCTGCGTTTATGCCCCTGTACACATGCTTGATTCTCTTTTGGAGACATAGCAATCCATAGGTTTTACGATACTTACTAGTCAGGTACATTCTTAGGCGTTTAATATGCGGTGTTGAGTCCATTTCGTTGAGCAAGGAGTAGCTCTTGTCTATTCCATATTTGACTTAAGGAACTTTATCTGTGCTCATTTCAATCTCTGGTTTTATGCAGCACCCCAACTCACCTTTACCCTTAAGCAAGCATAAGTTGGTTTTCTAAATTTGAGACCCTGTTCTGTTCTGTAATTCAGTTCCTGTGTAGCCAAGTTTACATTCCGTGTATTACTAATATCTTATGATGTTTCTTTTTCTGTGTGACTTATTTCAGTTAGAATCATCATACCTGAAACCACTCATTGTGATGCTAAGGGCCTGATGACATAGATTTCATTGCTGAATGATATTGCTTTGTAAGTAAATACCACAACTTCTTTATCCATTTTTCACTTTCTGAGATGTTGAACTTGTACTGTAAACGAGGTTCTTGTAAACAGAGTCGTCCCAAACTTTGGGGTGGCTGTGTCTTTTTGATTTTAATTTCCCTAAGCTATAGGACCATAAGTGGCAGTGCCCTAGGCTCTGTTGCTTTGTTTTTTAGATGTTTCAGGAAACACCATACACTTCTCCCAAGTGTCTGTTGGCAATTTACATCCCGCCCATCAGCATAACAAGGCTCCCAGTTCTCCATGGCCTGTCCTGCCTTTCTGGATTTTACACTTTTTTCAGATGGCCCTTTTGAACGGGGGGAAGTGAGACTTCATTGTAGTGCAGATTTCCTTTGCAAGCTTGCTTGGTTGGCCAAAAAGGGCGTATGCGTTTTTTCCTGAATATATTCAGGAAAAAACGCATACGCCCTTTTTGGCCAAGTGCATCATTGTGGACGTTCTGCCTCTTTTCCTATGCTTTCAATGCAATTCCAGTCTACCTCCTGAAATCGGTTTCCTGCAATTCTGCCCCGCTTTCAAGTCCTCTTGGCAGCCTTACTTCAGTCTATTTTTGGACGATAGCTGTCATTTATAACTCTGCAGGTTTGTGAATTACAGTGCCCCTGAGCTCCTTTCTTCAACTCGCTTTCTTGTGACCTGGCCGCAACACCGCAGGATGGCTTCAGGCCCTAATCTGGTTCCGGCCCGGCATGCTGAGCCTTTGGTTAATTCCTCTTCCTGGTGGGAAATGAGAGTTAAATTTGCCCGTCCAGACACCTCCAGCTAGCCTCTCATTGGTTCTCGCTATTCCTGTTCATCTTCCGCAGAAATTGCAAACTGGGCCAAACAGGAGGTTAAAGGGACTGACTCTCCAAGTGGGGAGAGTGTTAGTAAAGCGTCTGGAATGTTGCACCCGAGTACCAGGGGAGGAAAACTGAGACATATTTGAACACGACTCCCGATCACATGGTTGATCATACTTGGGTTCCACATGCATGTTTTAGCTGAAGGAAGAATACCTTAAACCTGGAGAGTTGAGACCCGTGTAATGGGTACCATGCAATATGACTTCAAAGGGTCTTCATTTGCTCACCGAACCTCTCCAATCCTATCACTGCTGCGTTTATGCCCCTGTACACACGCTTGATTCTCTTTTGGAGACATAGCAATCCATAGGTTTTAAGATACTTACTAGTCAGGTACATTCTTAGGCGTTTAATATGGGGTGTTGAGTCCATTTCGTTGAGCAAGGAGTAGCTCTTGTCTATTCCATATTTGGCTTAAGGAACTTTATCTGTGCTCATTTCAATCTCTGGTTTTATGCAGCACCCCAACTCACCTTTCCCCTTAAGCAAGCATAAGTTGGTCTTCTAAATTTGAGACCCTGTTCTGTTTTGGAATGCAGTTCCTGTGTAGCCAAGTTTACATTCAGTGTATTAGTGATATCTTATAATGTTTCTTTTTCTGTGTGACTTATTTCAGTTAGAATCATCGTACCTGAATCCACTCATTGTGCTGCTACGGGCCTGATGACATAGATTTCATTGCTGAGTGATACTGCATTGTACGTAAGTACCACAAGTTCTTTATCCATTTTTCACTTTCTGTGATATTGAACTTGTACGGTAAACGAGGTTCTTGTAAACGGAGGAGTCCCAAACTTTGGGGTGGCTGTGTCTTTTTGATTTAATTTCCCTAAGCTATAGGACCATAAGTGGAAGTGCCCTAGGCTCTGTTGCTTTGTTTTTTAGATGTTTCTGGAAACACTATACACTTCTCCCGAGTGGTTGTTGGCAATTTACGTCCCGCCCATCAGCATAACAAGGGTCCCAGTTCTCCATGGCCTGTCCTGCCTTTCTGGATTTTACACTTTTTTCAGATGGCCCTTTTGAGCAGGGGGAAGTGAGACTTCATTGTAGTGCAGATTTCCTTTGCAAGCTTGCTTGGTTGGCCAAAAAGGGCGTATGCGTTTTTTCCTGAATATATTCAGGAAAAAACGCATACGCCCTTTTTGGCCAAGTGCATCATTGTGGACGTTCTGCCTCTTTTCCTATGCTTTCAATGCAATTCCAGTCTACCTCCTGAAATCGGTTTCCTGCAATTTTGCCCCGCTTTCAAGTCCTCTTGGCAGCCTTACTTCAGTCTATTTTTGGACGATAGCTGTCATTTATAACTCTGCAGGTTTGTGAATTACAGTGCCCCTGAGCTCCTTTCTTCAACTCGCTTTCTTGTGACCTGGCCGCAACACCGCAGGATGGCTTCAGGCCCTAATCTGGTTCCGGCATGGCACGCTGAGCCTTTGGTTATTTCCTCTTCCTGGTGGGAAATGAGAGTTAAATTTGCCCGTCCACACACCTCCAGCTAGTCTCTCATTGGTTCTCGCTATTCCTGTTCATCTTCCGCAGAAATTGCAAACTGGGCCAAACAGGAGTTTAAAGGGACTGACTCTCCAAGTGGGGAGAGTGTTAGTAAAGCGTCTGGAATGTTGCACCCGAGTACCAGGGGAGGAAAAGTGAGACATATTTGAACACGTCTCCCGATCACATGGTTGATCATACTCTAGGTTGCACATGCATGTTTTAGCTGAAGGAAGAATACCTTAAACCTGGGTAGTTGAAACCCGTGGAATGGGTACCATGCAATATGACTTCAAAGGGTCTTCATTTGCTCACCGAACCTCTCCAATCCTATCACTGCTGCGTTTATGCCCCTGTACACATGCTTGATTCTCTTTCGGAGACATAGCAATCCATAGGTTTTAAGATACTTACAAGTCAGGTACATTCTTAGGCGTTTAATATGCGGTGTTGAGTCCATTTCGTTGAGCAAGGAGTAGCTCTTGTCTATTCCATATTTGGCTTAAGGAACTTTATCTGTGCTCATTTCAATCTCTGGTTTTATGCAGCACCCCAACTCACCTTTACCCCTAAGCAAGCATAAGTTGGTTTTCTAAATTTGAGACCCTGTTCTGTTCTGGAATGCAGTTCCTGTGTAGCCAAGTTTACATTCCGTGTATTAGTGATATCTTATGATGTTTCTTTTTCTGTGTGACTTATTTCAGTTAGAATCATCGTACCTGAATCCACTCATTGTGCTGCTAAGGGCCTGATGACACAGATTTCATTGCTGAGTGATATTGCTTTGTAAGTAAATACCACAACTTCTTTATCCATTTTTCACTTTCTGTGATGTTGAACTTGTACTGTAAACGAGGTTCTTGTAAACAGAGCCGTTCCAAACTTTGGGGTGGCTGTGTCTTTTTGATTTTAATTTCCCTAAGCTATAGGACCATAAGTGGAAGTGCCCTAGGTTCTGTTGCTTTGTTTTTTACATGTTTCAGGAAACACCATACACTTCTCCCGAGTGGTTGTTGGCAATTTACATCCCGCCCATCAGCATAACAAGGCTCCCAGTTCTCCATGGCCTGTCTTGTCTTTCTGGATTTTATACTTTTTTTAGATGGCCCTTTTGACCGGGGGGAAGTGAGACTTCATTGTAGTGCAGATTTCCTTTGCAAGCTTGCTTGGTTGGCCAAAAAGGGCGTATGCGTTTTTTCCTGAATATATTCAGGAAAAAACGCATACGCCCTTTTTGGCCAAGTGCATCATTGTGGACGTTCTGCCTCTTTTCCTATGCTTTCAATGCAATTCCAGTCTACCTCCTGAAATCGGTTTCCTGCAATTCTGCCCCGCTTTCAAGTCCTCTTGGCAGCCTTACTTCAGTCTATTTTTGGATGATAGCTGTCATTTATAACTCTGCAGGTTTGTGAATTACAGTGCCCCTGAGCTCCTTTCTTCAACTCGCTTTCTTGTGACCTGGCCGCAACACCGCAGGATGGCTTCAGGCCCTAATCTGGTTCCGGCCCGGCATGCTGAGCCTTTGGTTAATTCCTCTTCCTGGTGGGAAATGAGAGTTAAATTTGCCCGTCCAGACACCTCCAGCTAGCCTCTCATTGGTTCTCGCTATTCCTGTTCATCTTCCGCAGAAATTGCAAACTGGGCCAAACAGGAGGTTAAAGGGACTGACTCTCCAAGTGGGGAGAGTGTTAGTAAAGCGTCTGGAATGTTGCACCCGAGTACCAGGGTACGAAAACTGAGACATATTTGAACACGTCTCCCGATCACATGGTTGATCATACTCTAGGTTCCACATGCATGTTTTAGCTGAAGGAAGAATACCTTAAACCTGGGTAGTTGAAACCGGAGGAATGGGTACCATGCAATATGACTTCAAAGGGTCTTCATTTGCTCACCGAACCTCTCCAATCCTATCACTGCTGCGTTTATGCCCCTGTACACATGCTTGATTCTCTTTCGGAGACATAGCAATCCATAGGTTTTAAGATACTTACTAGTCAGGTACATTCTTAGGCGTTTAATATGCGGTGTTGAGTCCATTTCGTTGAGCAAGGAGTAGCTCTTGTCTATTCCATATTTGACTTAAGGAACTTTATCTGTGCTCATTTCAATCTCTGGTTTTATGCAGCACCCCAACTCACCTTTACCCTTAAGCAAGCATAAGTTGGTTTTCTAAATTTGAGACCCTGTTCTGTTCTGTAATTCAGTTCCTGTGTAGCCAAGTTTACATTCCGTGTATTAGTGATATCTTATGATGTTTCTTTTTCTGTGTGACTTATTTCAGTTAGAATCATCATACCTGAATCCACTCATTGTGCTGCTAAGGGCCTGATGACACAGATTTCATTGCTGAGTGATATTGCTTTGTAAGTAAATACCACAACTTCTTTATCCATTTTTCACTTTCTGCGATGTTGAACTTGTACTGTAAACGAGGTTCTTGTAAACAGAGCCATTCCAAACTTTGGGGTGGCTGTGTCTTTTTGATTTTAATTTCCCTAAGCTATAGGACCATAAGTGGAAGTGCCCTAGGCTCTGTTGCTTTGTTTTTTAGATGTTTCAGGAAACACCATACACTTCTCCCGAGTGGTTGTTGGCAATTTACATCCCGCCCATCAGCATAACAAGGCTCCCAGTTCTCCATGGCCTGTCCTGCCTTTCTGGATTTTACACTTTTTTCAGATGGCCCTTTTGACCGGGGGGAAGTGAGACTTCATTGTAGTGCAGATTTCCTTTGCAAGCTTGCTTGGTTGGCCAAAAAGGGCGTATGCGTTTTTTCCTGAATATATTCAGGAAAAAACGCATACGCCCTTTTTGGCCAAGTGCATCATTGTGGACGTTCTGCCTCTTTTCCTATGCTTTCAATGCAATTCCAGTCTACCTCCTGAAATCGATTTCCTGCAATTCTGCCCCGCTTTCAAGTCCTCTTGGCAGCCTTACTTCAGTCTATTTTTGGACGATAGCTGTCATTTATAACTCTGCAGGTTTGTGAATTACAGTGCCCCTGAGCTCCTTTCTTCAACTCGGTTTCTTTTGAGCTGGCCGCAACACCGCAGGATGGCTTCAGGCCCTAATCTGGTTCCGGTACGGCACGCTGAGCCTTTGGTTATTTCCTCTTCCTGGTGGGAAATGAGAGTTAAATTTGCCCGTCCAGACACCTCCAGCTAGCCTCTCATTGGTTCTCGCTATTCCTGTTCATCTTCCGCAGAAATTGCAAACTGTGCCAAACAGGAGGTTAAAGGCGCTGACTCTCCAAGTGGGGAGAGTGTTAGTAAAGCGTCTGGAATGTTGCACCCGAGTACCAGGGGAGGAAAACTGAGACATATTTGAACACGTCTCCCGATCACATGGTTGATCATACTCTGGGTTCCACATGCATGTTTTAGGTGAAGGAAGAATACCTAAAACCTGGGTAGTTGAAACCCGTGGAATGGGTACCATGCAATATGATTTCAAAGGGTCTTCATTTGCTCACAGAACCTCTCCAATGCTATCACTGCTGCGTTTATGCCCCTGTACACATGATTGATTCTCTTTCGGAGACATAGCAATCCATAGGTTTTAAGATACTTACTAGTCAGGTACATTCTTAGGCGTTTAATATGCGGTGTTGAGTCCATTTCGTTGAGCAAGGAGTAGCTCTTATCTATTCCACATGTGGCTTAAGGAACTTTATCTGTGCTCATTTCAATCTCTGGTTTTATGCAGCACCCCAACTCACCTTTCCCCTTAAGCAAGCATAAGTTGGTTTTCTAAATTTGAGAACCTGTTCTGTTTTGGAATTCAGTTCCTGTGTAGCCAAGTTTACATTCCGTGTATTAGTGATATCTTATGATGTTTCTTTTTCTGTGTGACTTATTTCAGTTAGAATCATCGTACCTGAATCCACTCATTATGCTGCTATGGGCCTGATGACATAGATTTCATTGCTGAGTGATACTGCATTGTACGTAAGTACCACAAGTTCTTTATCCATTTTTCACTTTCTGTGATATTGAACTTGTACGGTAAACGAGGTTCTTGTAAACAGAGGCGTCCCAAACTTTGGGGTGGCTGTGTCTTTTTGATTTTAATTTCCCTAAGCTATAGGACCATAAGTGGAAGTGCCCTAGGCTCTGTTGCTTTGTTTTTTAGATGTTTCAGGAAACACCATACACTTCTCCCGAGTGGTTGTTGGCAATTTACATCCCGCCCATCAGCATAACAAGGCTCCCAGTTCTCCATGGCCTGTCCTGCCTTTCTGGATTTTACACTTTTTTCAGATGGCCCTTTTGACCGGGGGGAAGTGAGACTTCATTGTAGTGCAGATTTCCTTTGCAAGCTTGCTTGGTTGGCCAAAAAGGGCGTATGCGTTTTTTCCTGAATATATTCAGGAAAAAACGCATACGCCCATTTTGGCCAAGTGCATCATTGTGGACGTTCTGCCTCTTTTCCTATGCTTTCAGTGCAATTCCAGTCTACCTCCTGAAATCGGTTTCCTGCAATTCTGCCCCGCTTTCAAGTCCTCTTGGCAGCCTTACTTCAGTCTATTTTTGGACGATAGCTGTCATTTATAACTCTGCAGGTTTGTGAATTACAGTGCCCCTGAGCTCCTTTCTTCAACTCGCTTTCTTGTGACCTGGCCGCAACACCGCAGGATGGCTTCAGGCCCTAATCTGGTTCCGGCATGGCACGCTGAGTCTTTGGTTATTTCCTCTTCCTGGTGGGAAATGAGAGTTAAATTTGCCCGTCCACACACCTCCAGCTAGTCTCTCATTGGTTCTCGCTATTCCTGTTCATCTTCCGCAGAAATTGCAAACTGGGCCAAACAGGAGGTTAAAGGCGCTGACTCTCCAAGTGGGGAGAGTGTTAGTAAAGCGTCTGGAATGTTACACCCGAGTACCAGGGGAGGAGAACTGAGACATATTTGAACACGTCTCCCGTTCACATGGTTGATCATACTTGGGTTCCACATGCATGTTTTAGCTGAAGGAAGAATACCTTAAACCTGGGTAGTTGAGACCCGTGTAATGGGTACCATGCAATATGACTTCAAAGGGTCTTCATTTGCTCACCGAACCTCTCCAATCCTATCACTGCTGCGTTTATGCCCCTGTACACATGCTTGATTCTCTTTCGGAGACTTAGCAATCCATAGGTTTTACGATACTTACTAGTCAGGTACATTCTTAGGCGTTTAATATGCGGTGTTGAGTCCATTTCGTTGAGCAAGGAGTAGCTCTTGTCTATTCCATATTTGACTTAAGGAACTTTATCTGTGCTCATTTCAGTCTCTGGTTTTATGCAGCACCCCAACTCACCTTTACCCTTAAGCAAGCATAAGTTGGTTTTCTAAATTTGAGACCCTGTTCTGTTCTGTAATTCAGTTCCTGTGTAGCCAAGTTTCCATTCCGTGTATTACTGATATCTTATGAAGTTTCTTTTTCTGTGTGACTTACTTCAGTTAGAATCATCATACCTGAATCCACTCATTGTGCTACTAAGGGCCTGATGACACAGCTTTCATTGCTGAGTGATATTGCTTTGTAAGTAAATACCACAACTTCTTTATCCATTTTTCACTTTCTGCGATGTTGAACTTGTACTGTAAACGAGGTTCTTGTAAACAGAGCCGTTCCAAACTTTGGGGTGGCTGTGTCTTTTTGATTTTAATTTCCCTAAGGTATAGGACCATAAGTGGAAGTGCCCTAGGTTCTGTTGCTTTGTTTTTTAGATGTTTCAGGAAACACCATACACTTCTCCCGAGTGGTTGTTGGCAATTTACATCCCGCCCATCAGCATAACAAGGCTCCCAGTTCTCCATGGCCTGTCGTGCCTTTCTGGATTTTACACTTTTTTCAGATGGCCCTTTTGACCGGGGGGAAGTGAGACTTCATTGTAGTGCAGATTTCCTTTGCAAGCTTGCTTGGTTGGCCAAAAAGGGCGTATGCGTTTTTTCCTGAATATATTCAGGAAAAAACGCATACGTCCTTTTTGGCCAAGTGCATCATTGTGGACGTTCTGCCTCTTTTCCTATGCTTTCAATGCAATTCCAGTCTACCTCCTGAAATCGGTTTCCTGCAATTCTGCCCCGGTTTCAAGTCCTCTTGGCAGCCTTACTTCAGTCTATTTTTGGACGATAGCTGTCATTTATAACTCTGCAGGTTTGTGAATTACAGTGCCCCTGAGCTCCTTTCTTCAACTCGCTTTCTTGTGACCTGGCCGCAACACCGCAGGATGGCTTCAGGCCCTAATCTGGTTCCGGCCCGGCATGCTGAGCCTTTGGTTAATTCCTCTTCCTGGTGGGAAATGAGAGTTAAATTTGCCCGTTCAGACACCTCCAGCTAGTCTCTCATTGGTTCTCGCTATTCCTGTTCATCTTCCGCAGAAATTGCAAACTGGGCCAAACAGGAGGTTAAAGGGACTGACTCTCCAAGTCGGGAGAGTGTTAGTAAAGCGTCTGGAATGTTGCACCCGAGTACCAGGGGAGGAAAACTGAGACATATTTGAACACGTCTCCCGATCACATGGTTGATCATACTCTGGGTTCCACATGCATGTTTTAGCTGAAGGAAGAATACCTTAAACCTGGAGAGTTGAGACCCGTGGAATGGGTACCATGCAATATGACTTCAAAGGGTCTTCATTTGCTCACCGAACCTCTCCAATCCTATCACTGCTGCGTTTATTCCCCTGTACACACGCTTGATTCTCTTTTGGAGACATAGCAATCCATAGGTTTTAAGATACTTACTAGTCAGGTACATTCTTAGGCGTTTAATATGGGGTGTTGAGTCAATTTCGTTGAGCAAGGAGTAGCTCTTGTCTATTCCATATTTGGCTTAAGGAACTTTACATGTGCTCATTTCAATCTCTGGTTTTATGCAGCACCCCAACTCACCTTTCCCCTTAAGCAAGCATAAGTTGGTTTTCTAAATTTGAGACCCTGTTCTGTTTTGGAATGCAGTTCCTGTGTAGCCAAGTTTACATTCCGTGTATTAGTGATATCTTATGATGTTTCTTTTTCTGTGTGACTTATTGCAGTTAGAATCATCGTACCTGAATCCACTCATTATGCTGCTACGGGCCTGATGACATAGATTTCACTGCTGAGTGATACTGCATTGTACGTAAGTACCACAAGTTCTTTATCCATTTTTCACTTTCTGTGATATTGAACTTGTACGGTAAACGAGGTTCTTGTAAACGGAGGCGTCCCAAACTTTGGGGTGGCTGTGTCTTTTTGATTTTAATTTCCCTAAGCTATAGGACCATAAGTGGAAGTACCCTAGGCTCTGTTGCTTTGTTTTTTAGATGTTTCAGGAAACACCATACACTTCTCCCGAGTGGTTGTTGGCAATTTACATCCCGCCCATCAGCATAACAAGGCTCCCAGTTGTCCATGGCCTGTCCTGCCTTCCTGGATTTTACACTTTTTTCAGATGGCCCTTTTGACCGGGGGGAAGTGAGACTTCATTGTAGTGCAGATTTCCTTTGCAAGCTTGCTTGGTTGGCCAAAAAGGGCGTATGCGTTTTTTCCTGAATATATTCAGGAAAAAACGCATACGCCCTTTTTGGCCAAGTGCATCATTGTGGACGTTCTGCCTCTTTTCCTATGCTTTCAATGCAATTCCAGTCTACCTCCTGAAATCGGTTTCCTGCAATTCTGCCCCGCTTTCAAGTCCTCTTGGCAGCCTTACTTCAGTCTATTTTTGGACGATAGCTGTCATTTATAACTCTGCAGGTTTGTGAATTACAGTGCCCCTGAGCTCCTTTCTTCAACTCGCTTTCTTGTGACCTGGCCGCAACACCGCAGGATGGCTTCAGGCCCTAATATGGTTCCAGCACGGCACGCTGAGCCTTTGGTTAATTCCTCTTCCTGGTGGGAAATGAGAGTTAAATTTGCCCGTCCAGACACCTCCAGCTAGC
This sequence comes from Stenella coeruleoalba, assembly GCF_951394435.1. Lineage (NCBI taxonomy): Eukaryota > Metazoa > Chordata > Mammalia > Artiodactyla > Delphinidae > Stenella > Stenella coeruleoalba. Next base: position 195,231 of record NW_027646029.1, on the reverse strand, counting down.
CTCTCATTGGTTCTCGCTATTCCTGTTCATCTTCCGCAGAAATTGCAAACTGGGCTAAACAGGAGGTTAAAGGCGCTGACTCTCCAAGTGGGGAGAGTGTTAGTAAAGCGTCTGGAATGTTGCACCCGAGTACCAGGGGAGGAAAACTGAGACATATTTGAACACGTCTCCCGTTCACATGGTTGATCATACTTGGGTTCCACATGCATGTTTTAGCTGAAGGAAGAATACCTTAAACCTGGAGAGTTAAGACCCGTGGAATGGGTACCATGCAATATGACTTCAAAGGGTCTTCATTTGCTCACCGAACCTCTCCAATCCTATCACTGCTGCGTTTATGCCCCTGTACACATGCTTGATTCTCTTTCGGAGACATAGCAATCCATAGGTTTTACGATACTTACTAGTCAGGTACATTCTTAGGCGTTTAATATGGGGTGTTGAGTCCATTTCGTTGAGCAAGGAGTAGCTCTTGTCTATTCCATATTTGACTTAAGGAACTTTATCTGTGCTTATTTCAATCTCTGGTTTTATGCAGCACCCCAACTCACCTTTCCCCTTAAGCAAGCATAAGTTGGTTTTCTAAATTTGAGACCCTGTTCTGTTTTGGAATGCAGTTCCTGTGTAGCCAAGTTTACATTCCGTGTATTAGTGATATCTTACGATGTTTCTTTTTCTGTGTGACTTATTTCAGTTAGAATCATCATACCTGAATCCACTCATTGTGCTGCTAAGGGCCTGATGACATAGATTTCATTGCTGAGTGATATTGCTTTGTAAGTAAATACCACAACTTCTTTATCCATTTTTCACTTTCTGCGATGTTGAACTTGTACTGTAAACGAGGTTCTTGTAAACAGAGGCGTCCCAAACTTTGGGGTGGCTGTGTCTTTTTGATTTTAATTTCCCTAAGCTATAGGACCATAAGTGGAAGTGCCCTAGGTTCTGTTGCTTTGTTTTTTAGATGTTTCAGGAAACACCATACACTTCTCCCGAGTGGTTGTTGGCAATTTACATCCCGCCCATCAGCATAACAAGGCTCCCAGTTGTCCATGGCCTGTCCTGCCTTTCTGGATTTTACACTTTTTTCAGATGGCCCTTTTGACCGGGGGGAAGTGAGACTTCATTGTAGTGCAGATTTCCTTTGCAAGCTTGCTTGGTTGGCCAAAAAGGGCGTATGCGTTTTTTCCTGAATATATTCAGGAAAAAACGCATACGCCCTTTTTGGCCAAGTGCATCATTGTGGACGTTCTGCCTCTTTTCCTATGCTTTCAATGCAATTCCAGTCTACCTCCTGAAATCGGTTTCCTGCAATGCTGCCCCGCTTTCAAGTCCTCTTGGCAGCCTTACTTCAGTCTATTTTTGGATGATAGCTGTCATTTATAACTCTGCAGGTTTGTGAATTACAGTGCCCCTGAGCTCCTTTCTTCAACTCGCTTTCTTGTGACCTGGCCGCAGCGCCGTAGGATGGCTTCAGGCCCTAATCTGGTTCCGGCACGGCACGCTGAGCCTTTGGTTATTTCCTCTTCCTGGTGGGAAATGAGAGTTAAATTTGCCCGTCCAGACACCTCCAGCTAGTCTCTCATTGGTTCTCGCTATTCCTGTTCATCTTCCGCAGAAATTGCAAACTGGGCCAAACAGGAGGTTAAAGGGACTGACTCTCCAAGTCGGGAGAGTGTTAGTAAAGCGTCTGGAATGTTGCACCCGAGTACCAGGGGAGGAAAACTGAGACATATTTGAACACGTCTCCCGTTCACATGGTTGATCATACTTGGGTTCCACATGCATGTTTTAGCTGAAGGAAGAATACCTTAAACCTGGGTAGTTGAAACCCGTGGAATGGGTACCATGCAATATGACTTCAAAGGGTCTTCATTTGCTCACCGAACCTCTCCAATCCTATCACTGCTGCGTTTATGCCCCTGTACACATGCTTGATTCTCTTTCGGAGACATAGCAATCCATAGGTTTTAAGATACTTACTAGTCAGGTACATTCTTAGGCGTTTAATATGGGGTGTTGAGTCCATTTCGTTGAGCAAGGAGTAGCTCTTGTCTATTCCATATTTGGCTTAAGGAACTTTATCTGTGCTCATTTCAATCTCTGGTTTTATGCAGCACCCCAACTCACCTTTACCCTTAAGCAAGAATAAGTTGGTTTTCTAAATTTGAGACCCTGTTCTGTTCTGTAATTCAGTTCCTGTGTAGCCAAGTTTACATTCCGTGTATTACTGATATCTTATGATGTTTCTTTTTCTGTGTGACTTATTTCAGTTAGAATCATCATACCTGAATCCACTCATTGTGATGCTAAGGGCCTGATGACACAGATTTCATTGCTGAGTGATATTGCTTTGTAAGTAAATACCACAACTTCTTTATCCATTTTTCACTTTCTGCGATGTTGAACTTGTACTGTAAACGAGGTTCTTGTAAACAGAGCCGTTCCAAACTTTGGGGTGGCTGTGTCTTTTTGATTTTAATTTCCCTAAGGTATAGGACCATAAGTGGAAGTGCCCTAGGTTCTGTTGCTTTGTTTTTTAGATGTTTCAGGAAACACCATACACTTCTCCCGAGTGGTTGTTGGCAATTTACATCCCGCCCATCAGCATAACAAGGCTCCCAGTTCTCCATGGCCTGTCCTGCCTTTCTGGATTTTACACTTTTTTCAGATGGCCCTTTTGACCGGGGGGAAGTGAGACTTCATTGTAGTGCAGATTTCCTTTGCAAGCTTGCTTGGTTGGCCAAAAAGGGCGTATGCGTCTTTTCCTGAATATATTCAGGAAAAAACGCATACGCCCTTTTTGGCCAAGTGCATCATTGTGGACGTTCTGCCTCTTTTCCTATGCTTTCAATGCAATTCCAGTCTACCTCCTGAAATCGGTTTCCTGCAATTCTGCCCCGCTTTCAAGTCCTCTTGGCAGCCTTACTTCAGTCTATTTTTGGACGATAGCTGTCATTTATAACTCTGCAGGTTTGTGAATTACAGTGCCCCTGAGCTCCTTTCTTCAACTCGCTTTCTTGTGAGCTGGCCGCAACACCGCAGGATGGCTTCAGGCCCTAATCTGGTTCCGGCACGGCACGCTGAGCCTTTGGTTAATTCCTCTTCCTGGTGGGAAATGAGAGTTAAATTTGCCCGTCCAGACACCTCCAGCTAGTCTCTCATTGGTTCTCGCTATTCCTGTTCATCTTCCGCAGAAATTGCAAACTGGGCCAAACAGGAGGTTAAAGGGACTGACTCTCCAAGTGGGGAGAGTGTTAGTAAAGCGTCTGGAATGTTGCACCCGAGTACCAGGGGAGGAAAACTGAGACATATTTGAACACGTCTCCCGTTCACATGGTTGATCATACTCTGGGTTCCACATGCATGTTTTAGCTGAAGGAAGAATACCTTAAACCTGGAGAGTTGAGACCCGTGGAATGGGTACCATGCAATATGACTTCAAAGGGTCTTCATTTGCTCACCGAACCTCTCCAATCCTATCACTGCAGCGTTTATTCCCCTGTACACACGATTGATTCTCTTTTGGAGACATAGCAATCCATAGGTTTTAAGATACTTACTAGCCAGGTACATTCTTAGGGGTTTAATATGGGGTTTTGAGTCCATTTCGTTGAGCAAGGAGTAGCTCTTGTCTATTCCATATTTGACTTAAGGAACTTTATCTGTGCTCATTTCAATCTCTGGTTTTATGCAGCACCCCAACTCACCTTTACCCTTAAGCAAGCATAAGTTGGTTTTCTAAATTTGAGACCCTGTTCTGTTCTGTAATTCAGTTCCTGTGTAGCCAAGTTTCCATTCCGTGTACTACTGATATCTTATGATGTTTCTTTTTCTGTGTGACTTATTTCAGTTAGAATCATCGTACCTGAATCCACTCATTGTGCTGCTAAGGGCCTGATGACACAGATTTCATTGCTGAGTGATATTGCGTTGTAAGTAAATACCACAACTTCTTTATCCATTTTTCACTTTCTGCGATGTTGAACTTGTACTGTAAACGAGGTTCTTGTAAACAGAGCCGTTCCAAACTTTGGGGTGGCTGTGTCTTTTTGATTTTAATTTCCCTAAGCTATAGGACCATAAGTGGAAGTGCCCTAGGTTCTGTTGCTTTGTTTTTTACATGTTTCAGGAAACACCATACACTTCTCCCGAGTGGTTGTTGGCAATTTACATCCCGCCCATCAGCATAACAAGGCTCCCAGTTCTCCATGGCCTGTCTTGTCTTTCTGGATTTTACACTTTTTTCAGATGGCCCTTTTGACCGGGGGGAAGTGAGACTTCATTGTAGTGCAGATTTCCTTTGCAAGCTTGCTTGGTTGGCCAAAAAGGGCGTATGCGTTTTTTCCTGAATATATTCAGGAAAAAACGCATACGCCCTTTTTGGCCAAGTGCATCATTGTGGACGTTCTGCCTCTTTTCCTATGCTTTCAATGCAATTCCAGTCTACCTCCAGAAATCGGTTTCCTGCAATTCTGCCCCACTTTCAAGTCCTCTTGGCAGCCTTACTTCAGTCTATTTTTGGACGATAGCTGTCATTTATAAGTCTGCAGGTTTGTGAATTACAGTGCCCCTGAGCTCCTTTCTTCAACTCGCTTTCTTGTGACCTGGCCGAAACACCGCAGGATGGCTTCAGGCCCTAATCTTGTTCTGGCACGGCACGCTGAGCCTTTGGTTAATTCCTCTTCCTGGTGGGAAATGAGAGTTAAATTTGCCCGTCCAGACACCTCCAGCTAGTCTCTCACTGGTTCTCGCTATTCCTGTTCATCTTCCGCAGAAATTGCAAACTCGGCCAAACAGGAGGTTAAAGGGACTGACTCTCCAAGTCGGGAGAGTGTTAGTAAAGCATCTGGAATGTTGCACCCGAGTACCAGGGGAGGAAAACTGAGACATATTTGAACACGTCTCCCGTTCACATGGTTGATCATACTCTGGGTTCCACATGCATGTTTTAGCTGAAGGAAGAATACCTTAAACCTGGAGAGTTGAGACCCGTGGAATGGGTACCATGCAATATGACTTCAAAGGGTCTTCATTTGCTCACCGAACCTCTCCAATCCTATCACTGCTGCGTTTATGCCCCTGTACACATGCTTGATTCTCTTTCGGAGACATAGCAATCCATAGGTTTTAAGATACTTACTAGTCAGGTACATTCTTAGGCGTTTAATATGCGGTGTTGAGTCAATTTCGTTGAGCAAGGAGTAGCTCTTGTCTATTCCATATTTGACTTAAGGAACTTTATCTGCGCTTATTTCAATCCCTGGTTTTATGCAGCACCCCAACTCACCTTTACCCTTAAGCAAGCATAAGTTGGTTTTCTAAATTTGAGAACCTGTTCTGTTCTGTAATTCAGTTCCTGTGTAGCCAAGTTTACATTCCGTGTATTACTGATATCTTATGATGTTTCTTTTTCTGTGTGACTTACTTCAGTTAGAATCATCATACCTGAATCCACTCATTGTGCTGCTAAGGGCCTGATGACACAGATTTCATTGCTGAGTGATATTGCTTTGTAAGTAAATACCACAACTTCTTTATCCATTTTTCACTTTCTGCGATGTTGAACTTGTACTGTAAACGAGGTTCTTGTAAACAGAGCCGTTCCAAACTTTGGGGTGGCTGTGTCTTTTTGATTTTAATTTCCCTAAGGTATAGGACCATAAGTGGAAGTGCCCTAGGTTCTGTTGCTTTCTTTTTTAGATGTTTCAGGAAACTCCATACACTTCTCCCGAGTGGTTGTTGGCAATTTACATCCCGCCCATCAGCATAACAAGGCTCCCAGTTCTCCATGGCCTGTCCTGCCTTTCTGGATTTTACACTTTTTTCAGATGGCCCTTTTGACCGGGGGGAAGTGAGACTTCATTGTAGTGCAGATTTCCTTTGCAAGCTTGCTTGGTTGGCCAAAAAGGGCGTATGCGTTTTTTCCTGAATATATTCAGGAAAAAACGCATACGCCCTTTTTGGCCAAGTGCATCATTGTGGACGTTCTGCCTCTTTTCCTATGCTTTCAATGCAATTCCAGTCTACCTCCTGAAATCGGTTTCCTGCAATTCTGCCCCGCTTTCAAGTCCTCTTGGCAGCCTTACTTCAGTCTATTTTTGGACGAGAGCTGTCATTTATAACTCTGCAGGTTTGTGAATTACAGTGCCCCTGAGCTCCTTTCTTCAACTCGCTTTCTTGTGACCTGGCCGCAACACCGCAGGATGGCTTCAGGCCCTAATCTGGTTCCGGCACGGCACGCTGAGCCTTTGGTTATTTCCTCTTCCTGGTGGGGAATGAGAGTTAAATTTGCCCGTCCAGACACCTCCAGCTAGTCTCTCATTGGTTCTCGCTATTCCTGTTCATCTTCCGCAGAAATTGCAAACTGGGCCAAACAGGAGGTTAAAGGCGCTGACTCTCCAAGTGGGGAGAGTTTTAGTAAAGCGTCTGGAATGTTGCACCCGAGTACCAGGGGAGGAAAACTGAGACATATTTGAAAACGTCTCCCGTTCACATGGTTGATCATACTCTGGGTTCCACATGCATGTTTTAGCTGAAGGAAGAATACCTTAAACCTGGAGAGTTGAGACCCGTGTAATGGGTACCATGCAATATGACTTCAAAGGGTCTTCATTTGCTCACCGAACCTCTCCAATCCTATCACTGCTGCGTTTATTCCCCTGTACACACGCTTGATTCTCTTTTGGAGACATAGCAATCCATAGGTTTTAAGATACTTACTAGTCAGGTACATTCTTAGGGGTTTAATATGGGGTTTTGAGTCCATTTCGTTGAGCAAGGAGTAGCTCTTGTCTATTCCATATTTGGCTTAAGGAACTTTATCTGTGCTCATTTCAATCTCTGGTTTTATGCAGCACCCCAACTCACCTATACCCTTAAGCAAGCATAAGTTGGTTTTCTAAATTTGAGACCCTGTTCTGTTTTGGAATGCAGTTCCTGTGTAGCCAAGTTTACATTCCGTGTATTAGTGATATCTTATGATGTTTCTTTTTCTGTGTGACTTATTTCAGTTAGAATCATCGTACCTGAATCCACTCATTGTGCTGCTAAGGGCCTGATGACACAGATTTCATTGCTGAGTGATATTGCTTTGTAAGTAAATACCACAACTTCTTTATCCATTTTTCACTTTCTGTGATGTTGAACTTGTACTGTAAACGAGGTTCTTGTAAACAGAGCCGTTCGAAACTTTGGGGTGGCTGTGTCTTTTTGATTTTAATTTCCCTAAGCTATAGGACCATAAGTGGCAGTGCCCTAGGCTCTGTTGCTTTGTTTTTTAGATGTTTCAGGAAACACCATACACTTCTCCCGAGTGTCTGTTGGCAATTTACATCCCGCCCATCAGCATAACAAGGCTCCCAGTTGTCCATGGCCCTTCCTGCCTTTCTGGATTTTACACTTTTTTCAGATGGCCCTTTTGACCGGGGGGAAGTGAGACTTCATTGTAGTGCAGATTTCCTTTGCAAGCTTGCTTGGTTGGCCAAAAAGGGCGTATGCGTTTTTTCCTGAATATATTCAGGAAAAAACGCATACGCCCTTTTTGGCCAAGTGCATCATTGTGGACGTTCTGCCTCTTTTCCTATGCTTTCAATGCAATTCCAGTCTACCTCCTGAAATCGGTTTCCTGCAATTCTGCCCCGCTTTCAAGTCCTCTTGGCAGCCTTACTTCAGTCTATTTTTGGACGATAGCTGTCATTTATAACTCTGCAGGTTTGTGAATTACAGTGCCCCTGAGCTCCTTTCTTCAACTCGCTTTCTTGTGACCTGGCCGCAACACCGCAGGATGGCTTCAGGCCCTAATCTGGTTCCGGCACGGCACGCTGAGCCTTTGGTTAATTCCTCTTCCTGGTGGGAAATGAGAGTTAAATTTGCCCGTCCAGACACCTCCAGCTAGTCTCTCATTGGTTCTCGCTATTCCTGTTCATCTTCCGCAGAAATTGCAAACTGGGCCAAACAGGAGGTTAAAGGCGCTGACTCTCCAAGTGGGGAGAGTGTTAGTAAAGCGTCTGGAATGTTGCACCCGAGTACCAGGGGAGGAGAACTGAGACATATTTGAACACGTCTCCCGTTCACATGGTTGATCATACTTGGGTTCCACATGCATGTTTTAGCTGAAGGAAGAATACCTTAAACCTGGAGAGTTAAGACCCGTGTAATGGGTACCATGCAATATGACTTCAAAGGGTCTTCATTTGCTCACCGAACCTCTCCAATCCTATCACTGCTGCGTTTATGCCCCTGTACACATGCTTGATTCTCTTTCGGAGACATAGCAATCCATAGGTTTTAAGATACTTACTAGTCAGGTACATTCTTAGGCGTTTAATATGCGGTGTTGAGTCCATTTCGTTGAGCAAGGAGTAGCTCTTGTCTATTCCATATTTGACTTAAGGAACTTTATCTGTGCTCATTTCAATCTCTGGTTTTATGCAGCACCCCAACTCACCTTTACCCTTAAGCAAGCATAAGTTGGTTTTCTTAATTTGAGACCCTGTTCTGTTCTGTAATTCAGTTCCTGTGTAGCCAAGTTTCCATTCCGTGTATTACTGATATCTTATGAAGTTTCTTTTTCTGTGTGACTTACTTCAGTTAGAATCATCATACCTGAATCCACTCATTGTGCTGCTAAGGGCCTGATGACACAGATTTCATTGCTGAGTGATATTGCTTTGTAAGTAAATACCACAACTTCTTTATCCATTTTTCACTTTCTGCGATGTTGAACTTGTACTGTAAACGAGGTTCTTGTAAACAGAGCCGTTCCAAACTTTGGGGTGGCTGTGTCTTTTTGATTTTAATTTCCCTAAGGTATAGGACCATAAGTGGAAGTGCCCTAGGTTCTGTTGCTTTGTTTTTTAGATGTTTCAGGAAACACCATACACTTCTCCCGAGTGGTTGTTGGCAATTTACATCCCGCCCATCAGCATAACAAGGCTCCCAGTTCTCCATGGCCTGTCCTGCCTTTCTGGATTTTACACTTTTTTCAGATGGCCCTTTTGACCGGGGGGAAGTGAGACTTCATTGTAGTGCAGATTTCCTTTGCAAGCTTGCTTGGTTGGCCAAAAAGGGCGTATGTGTTTTTTCCTGAATATATTCAGGAAAAAACGCATATGCCCTTTTTGGCCAAGTGCATCATTGTGGACGTTCTGCCTCTTTTCCTATGCTTTCAATGCAATTCCAGTCTACCTCCAGAAATCGGTTTCCTGCAATTCTGCCCCACTTTCAAGTCCTCTTGGCAGCCTTACTTCAGTCTATTTTTGGACGATAGCTGTCATTTATAACTCTGCAGGTTTGTGAATTACAGTGCCCCTGAGCTCCTTTCTTCAACTTGTTTCTTGTGACCTGGCCGCAACACCGCAGGATGGCTTCAGGCCCTAATCTGGTTCCGGCACGGCACGCTGAGCCTTTGGTTATTTCCTCTTCCTGGTGGGAAATGAGAGTTAAATTTGCCCGTCCACACACCTCCAGCTAGTCTCTCATTGGTTCTCGCTATTCCTGTTCATCTTCCGCAGAAATTGCAAACTGGGCCAAACAGGAGGTTAAAGGCGCTGACTCTCCAAGTGGGGAGAGTGTTAGTAAAGCGTCTGGAATGTTGCACCCGAGTACCAGGGGAGGAAAACTGAGACATATTTGAACACGTCTCCCGTTCACATGGTTGATCATACTTGGGTTCCACATGCATGTTTTAGTTGAAGGAAGAATACCTTAAACCTGGAGAGTTGAGACCCGTGTAATGGGTACCATGCAATATGACTTCAAAGGGTCTTCATTTGCTCCCCGAACCTCTCCAATCCTATCACTGCTGCGTTTATGCCCCTGTACACATGCTTGATTCTCTTTCGGAGACTTAGCAATCCATAGGTTTTACGATACTTACTAGTCAGGTACATTCTTAGGCGTTTAATATGCGGTGTTGAGTCCATTTCGTTGAGCAAGGAGTAGCTCTTGTCTATTCCATATTTGACTTAAGGAACTTTATCTGTGCTCATTTCAATCTCTGGTTTTATGCAGCACCCCAACTCACCTTTACCCTTAAGCAAGCATAAGTTGGTTTTCTAAATTTGAGACCCTGTTCTGTTCTGTAATTCAGTTCCTGTGTAGCCAAGTTTCCATTCCGTGTACTACTGATATCTTATGAAGTTTCTTTTTCTGTGTGACTTACTTCAGTTAGAATCATCATACCTGAATCCACTCATTGTGCTGCTAAGGGCCTGATGACACAGATTTCATTGCTGAGTGATATTGCTTTGTAAGTAAATACCACAACTTCTTTATCCATTTTTCACTTTCTGCGATGTTGAACTTGTACTGTAAACGAGGTTCTTGTAAACACAGCCGTTCCAAACTTTGGGGTGGCTGTGTCTTTTTGATTTTAATTTCCCTAAGCTATAGGACCATAAGTGGAAGTGCCCTAGGTTCTGTTGCTTTGTTTTTTAGATGTTTCAGGAAACACCATACACTTCTCCCGAGTGGTTGTTGGCAATTTACATCCCGCCCATCAGCATAACAAGGCTCCCAGTTCTCCATGGCCTGTCCTGCCTTTCTGGATTTTACACTTTTTTCAGATGGCCCTTTTGACCGGGGGGAAGTGAGACTTCATTGTAGTGCAGATTTCCTTTGCAAGCTTGCTTGGTTGGCCAAAAAGGGCGTATGCGTGTTTTCCTGAATATATTCAGGAAAAAACGCATACGCCCTTTTTGGCCAAGTGCATCATTGTGGACGTTCTGCCTCTTTTCCTATGCTTTCAATGCAATTTCAGTCTACCTCCTGAAATCGGTTTCCTGCAATTCTGACCCGCTTTGAAGTCCTCTTGGCAGCCTTACTTCAGTATATTTTTGGACGATAGCTGTCATTTATAACTCTGCAGGTTTGTGAATTACAGTGCCCCTGAGCTCCTTTCTTCAACTCGCTTTCTTGTGACCTGGCCGCAACACCGCAGGATGGCTTCAGGCCCTAATCTGGTTCCGGCCCGGCATGCTGAGCCTTTGGTTAATTCCTCTTCCCGGTGGGAAATGAGACTTAAATTTGCCCGTTCAGACACCTCCAGCTAGTCTCTCATTGGTTCTCGCTATTCCTGTTCATCTTCCGCAGAAATTGCAAACTGGGCCAAATAGGAGGTTAAAGGAACTGACTCTCCAAGTCGGGAGAGTGTTAGTAAAGCGTCTGGAATGTTGCACTTGAGTACCAGGGGAGGAAAACTGAGACATATTTGAACACGTCTCCCGTTCACATGGTTGATCATACTCTGGGTTCCACATGCATGTTTTAGCTGAAGGAAGAATACCTTAAACCTGGAGAGTTGAGACCCGTGGAATGGGTACCATGCAATATGACTTCAAAGGGTCTTCATTTGCTCACCGAACCTCTCCAATCCTATCACTGCTGCGTTTATGCCCCTGTACACACGCTTGATTCTCTTTTGGAGACATAGCAATCCATAGGTTTTAAGATACTTACTAGTCAGGTACATTCTTAGGCGTTTAATATGGGGTGTTGAGTCCATTTCGTTGAGCAAGGAGTAGCTCTTGTCTATTCCATATTTGGCTTAAGGAACTTTATCTGTGCTCATTTCAATCTCTGGTTTTATGCAGCACCCCAACTCACCTTTCCCCTTAAGCAAGCATAAGTTGGTTTTCTAAATTTGAGACCCTGTTCTGTTTTGGAATGCAGTTCCTGTGTAGCCAAGTTTACATTCCGTGTATTAGTGATATCTTATGATGTTTCTTTTTCTGTGTGACTTATTTCAGTTAGAATCATCGTACCTGAATCCACTCATTGTGCTGCTACGGGCCTGATGACATAGATTTCATTGCTGAGTGATACTGCATTGTACGTAAGTACCACAAGTTCTTTATCCATTTTTCACTTTCTGTGATATTGAACTTGTACGGTAAACGAGGTTCTTGTAAACGGAGGCATCCCAAACTTTGGGGTGGCTGTGTCTTTTTGATTTAATTTCCCTAAGCTATAGGACCATAAGTGAAAGTGCCATAGGCTCTGTTGCTTTGTTTTTTAGATGTTTCAGGAAACACTATACACTTCTCCCGAGTGGTTGTTGGCAATTTACGTCCCGCCCATCAGCATAACAAGGCTCCGAGTTCTCCATGGCCTGTCCTGCCTTTCTGGATTTTACACTTTTTTCAGATGGCCCTTTTGACCGGGGGGAAGTGAGACTTCATTGTAGTGCAGATTTCCTTTGCAAGCTTGCTTGGTTGGCCAAAAAGGGCGTATGCGTTTTTTCCTGAATATATTCAGGAAAAAACTCATACGCCCTTTTTGGCCAAGTGCATCATTGTGGACGTTCTGCCTCTTTTCCTATGCTTTCAATGCAATTCCAGTCTACCTCCTGAAATCGGTTTCCTGCAATTCTGCCCCGCTTTCAAGTCCTCTTGGCAGCCTTACTTCAGTCTATTTTTGGACGATAGCTGTCATTTATAACTATGCAGGTTTGTGAATTACAGTGCCCCTGAGCTCCTTTCTTCAACTCGCTTTCTTGTGACCTGGCCGCAACACCGCAGGATGGCTTCAGGCCCTAATCTGGTTCCGGCATGGCACGCTGAGTCTTTGGTTATTTCCTCTTCCTGGTGGGAAATGAGAGTTAAATTTGCCCGTCCACACACCTCCAGCTAGTCTCTCATTGGTTCTCGCTATTCCTGTTCATCTTCCGCAGAAATGCAAACTGGGCCAAACAGGAGGTTAAAGGCGCTGACTCTCCAAGTGGGGAGAGTGTTAGTAAAGCATCTGGAATGTTGCACCCGAGTACCAGGGGAGGAAAACTGAGACATATTTGAACACGTCTCCCATTCACATGGTTGATCATACTTGGGTTCCACATGCATGTTTTAGCTGAAGAAAGAATACCTTAAACCTGGAGAGTTAAGACCCGTGGAATGGGTACCATGCAATATGACTTCAAAGGGTCTTCATTTGCTCACCGAACCTCTCCAATCCTATCACTGCTGCGTTTATGCCCCTGTACACATGCTTGATTCTCTTTCGGAGACATAGCAATCCATAGGTTTTAAGATACTTACTAGTCAGGAACATTCTTAGGCGTTTAATATGCGGTGTTGAGTCCATTTCGTTGAGCAAGGAGTAGCTCTTGTCTATTCCATATTTGACTTAAGGAACTTTATCTGTGCTCATTTCAATCTCTGGTTTTATGCAGCACCCCAACTCACCTTTACCCTTAAGCAAGCATAAGTTGGTTTTCTAAATTTGAGACCCTGTTCTGTTCTGTAATTCAGTTCCTGTGTAGCCAAGTTTACATTCCGTGTATTACTGATATCTTACGATGTTTCTTTTTCTGTGTGACTTATTTCAGTTAGAATCATCATACCTGAATCCACTCATTGTGATGCTAAGGGCCTGATGACATAGATTTCATTGCTGAGTGATATTGCTTTGTAAGTAAATACCACAACTTCTTTATCCATTTTTCACTTTCTGCGATGTTGAACTTGTACTGTAAACGAGGTTCTTGTAAACAGAGGCGTCCCAAACTTTGGGGTGGCTGTGTCTTTTTGATTTTAATTTCCCTAAGCTATAGGACCATAAGTTGAAGTGCCCTAGGCTCTGTTGCTTTGTTTTTTAGATGTTTCAGGAAACACCATACACTTCTCCCGAGTGGTTGTTGGCAATTTACATCCCGCCCATCAGCATAACAAGGCTCCCAGTTCTCCATGGCCTGTCCTGCCTTTCTGGATTTTACACTTTTTTCAGATGGCCCTTTTGACCGGGGGGAAGTGAGACTTCATTGTAGTGCAGATTTCCTTTGCAAGCTTGCTTGGTTGGCCAAAAAGGGCGTATGCGTTTTTTCCTGAATATATTCAGGAAAAAACGCATACGCCCTTTTTGGCCAAGTGCATCATTGTGGACGTTCTGCCTCTTTTCCTATGCTTTCAATGCAATTCCAGTCTACCTCCTGAAATCGGTTTCCTGCAAAGCTGCCCCGCTTTCAAGTCCTCTTGGCAGCCTTACTTCAGTCTATTTTTGGATGATAGCTGTCATTTATAACTCTGCAGGTTTGTGAATTACAGTGCCCCTGAGCTCCTTTCTTCAACTCGCTTTCTGTTGAGCTGGCCGCAACACCGCAGGATGGCTTCAGGCCCTAATCTGGTTCCGGTACGGCACGCTGAGCCTTTGGTTATTTCCTCTTCCTGGTGGGAAATGAGAGTTAAATTTGCCCGTCCAGACACCTCCAGCTAGCCTCTCATTGGTTCTCGCTATTCCTGTTCATCTTCCGCAGAAATTGCAAACTGTGCCAAACAGGAGGTTAAAGGCGCTGACTCTCCAAGTGGGGAGAGAGTTAGTAAAGCGTCTGGAATGTTGCACCCGAGTACCAGGGGAGGAAAACTGAGACATATTTGAACACGTCTCCCGTTCACATGGTTGATCATACTTGGGTTCCACATGAATGTTTTAGCTGAAGAAAGAATACCTTAAACCTGGAGAGTTGAGACCCGTGTAATGGGTACCATGCAATATGACTTCAAAGGGTCTTCATTTGCTCACCGAACCTCTCCAATCCTATCACTGCTGCGTTTATGCCCCTGTACACATGCTTGATTCTCTTTCGGAGACATAGCAATCCATAGGTTTTAAGATACTTACTAGTCAGGTACATTCTTAGGCGTTTAATATGGGGTGTTGAGTCCATTTCGTTGAGCAAGGAGTAGCTCTTGTCTATTCCATATTTGGCTTAAGGAACTTTATCTGTGCTCATTTCAATCTCTGGTTTTATTCAGCACCCCAACTCACCTTTACCCTTAAGCAAGCATAAGTTGGTTTTCTAAATTTGAGACCCTGTTCTGTTCTGTAATTCAGTTCCTGTGTAGCCAAGTTTCCATTCCGTGTATTACTGATATCTTATGATGTTTCTTTTTCTGTGTGACTTATTTCAGTTAGAATCATCGTACCTGAATCCACTCATTGTGCTGCTAAGGGCCTGATGACACAGATTTCATTGCTGAGTGATATTGCTTTGTAAGTAAATACCACAACTTCTTTATCCATTTTTCACTTTCTGCGATGTTGAACTTGTACTGTAAACGAGGTTCTTGTAAACAGAGCCGTTCCAAACTTTGGGGTGGCTGTGTCTTTTTGAGTTTAATTTCCCTAAGCTATAGGACCATAAGTGGAAGTGCCCTAGGTTCTGTTGCTTTGTTTTCTACATGTTTCAGGAAACACCATACACTTGTCCCGAGTGGTTGTTGGCAATTTACATCCCGCCCATCAGCATAACAAGGCTCCGAGTTCTCCATGGCCTGTCCTGCCTTTCTGGATTTTACACTTTTTTCAGATGGCCCTTTTGACCGGGGGGAAGTGAGACTTCATTGTAGTGCAGATTTCCTTTGCAAGCTTGCTTGGTTGGCCAAAAAGGGCGTATGCGTTTTTTCCTGAATATATTCAGGAAAAAACGCATACGCCCTTTTTGGCCAAGTGCATCATTGTGGACGTTCTGCCTCTTTTCCTGTGCTTTCAATGCAATTCCAGTCTACCTCCTGAAATCGGTTTCCTGCAATTCTGCCCCGCTTTCAAGTCCTCTTGGCAGCCTTACCTCAGTCTATTTTTGGACGATAGCTGTCATTTATAAATTTGCAGGTTTGTGAATTACAGTGCCCCTGAGCTCCTTTCTTCAACTCACTTTCTTGTAACCTGGCCGCAACACTGCAGGATGGCTTCAGGCCCTAATCTGGTTCCGGCACGGCATGCTGAGCCTTTGGTTATTTCCTCTTCCTGGTGGGAAATGAGAGTTAAATTTGCCCGTCCAGACACCTCCAGCTAGCCTCTCATTGGTTCTCGCTATTCCTGTTCATCTTCCGCAGAAATTGCAAACTGTGCCAAACAGGAGGTTAAAGGCGCTGACTCTCCAAGTGGGGAGAGTGTTAGTAAAGCGTCTGGAATGTTGCACCCGAGTACCAGGGGAGGAAAACTGAGACATATTTGAACACGTCTCCCGTTCACATGGTTGATCATACTTGGGTTCCACATGAATGTTTTAGCTGAAGAAAGAATACCTTAAACCTGGAGAGTTGAGACCCGTGTAATGGGTACCATGCAATATGACTTCAAAGGGTCTTCATTTGCTCACCGAACCTCTCCAATCCTATCACTGCTGCGTTTATGCCCCTGTACACATGCTTGATTCTCTTTTGAAGACATAGCAATCCATAGGTTTTACGCTACTTACTAGTCAGGTACATTCTTAGGCGTTTAATATGCGGTGTTGAGTCCATTTCGTTGAGCAAGGAGTAGCTCTTGTCTATTCCATATTTGACTTAAGGAACTTTATCTGTGCTCATTTCAATCTCTGGTTTTATGCAGCACCCCAACTCACCTTTCCCCTTAAGCAAGCATAAGTTGGTTTTCTAAATTTGAGACCCTGTTCTGTTCTGTAATTCAGTTCCTGTGTAGCCAAGTTTACATTCCGTGTATTAGTGATATCTTATGATGTTTCTTCTTCTGTGTGACTTATCTCAGTTAGAATCATCGTACCTGAATCTGCTCATTATGCTGCTACGGGCCTGATGACATAGATTTCATTGCTGAGTGATACTGCATTGTACGTAAGTACCACAAGTTCTTTATCCATTTTTCACTTTCTGCGATGTTGAACTTGTACTGTAAACGAGGTTCTTGTAAACAGAGCCGTTCCAAACTTTGGGGTGGCTGTGTCTTTTTGATTTTAATTTCCCTAAGCTATAGGACCATAAGTGGAAGTGCCCTAGGCTCTGTTGCTTTGTTTTTTAGATGTTTCAGGAAACACCATACTCTTCTCCCAAGTGTCTGTTGGCAATTTACATCCCGCCCATCAGCATAACAAGGCTCCCAGTTCTCAATGGCCTGTTGCCTTTCTGGATTTTACACTTTTTTCAGATGGCCCTTTTGACCGGGGGGAAGTGAGACTTCATTGTAGTGCAGATTTCCTTTGCAAGCTTGCTTGGTTGGCCAAAAAGGGCGTATGCGTTTTTTCCTGAATATATTCAGGAAAAAACGCATACGCACTTTTTGGCCAAGTGCATCATTGTGGACGTTCTGCCTCTTTTCCTATGCTTTCAATGCAATTCCAGTCTACCTCCTGAAATCGGTTTCCTGCAATTCTGCCCCGCTTTCAAGTCCTCTTGGCAGCCTTACTTCAGTCTATTTTTGGACGATAGCTGTCATTTATAACTCTGCAGGTTTGTGAATTACAGTGCCCCTGAGCTCCTTTCTTCAACTCGGTTTCTTGTGACCTGGCCGCAACACCGCAGGATGGCTTCAGGCCCTAATCTGGTTCCGGCACGGCACGCTGAGCCTTTGGTTAATTCCTCTTCCTGGTGGGAAATGAGAGTTAAATTTGCCCGTCCAGACACCTCCAGCTAGTCTCTCATTGGTTCTCGCTATTCCTGTTCATCTTCCGCAGAAATTGCAAACTGGGCCAAACAGGAGGTTAAAGGCGCTGACTCTCCAAGTGGGGAGAGTGTTAGTAAAGCGTCTGGAATGTTGCACCCGAGTACCAGGGGAGGAAAACTGAGACATATTTGAACACGTCTCCCGTTCACATGGTTGATCATACTTGGGTTCCACATGCATGTTTTAGCTGAAGGAAGAATACCTTAAACCTGGAGAGTTGAGACCCGTGTAATGGGTACCATGCAATATGACTTCAAAGGGTCTTCATTTGCTCACCGAACCTCTCCAATCCTATCACTGCTGCGTTTATGCCCCTGTACACATGCTTGATTCTCTTTCGGAGACATAGCAATCCATAGGTTTTAAGATACTTACTAGTCAGGTACATTCTTAGGCGTTTAATATGCGGTGTTGAGTCCATTTCGTTGAGCAAGGAGTAGCTCTTGTCTATTCCATATTTGACTTAAGGAACTTTATCTGCGCTCATTTCAATCTCTGGTTTTATGCAGCACCCCAACTCACCTTTACCCTTAAGCAAGCATAAGTTGGTTTTCTAAATTTGAGACCCTGTTCTGTTCTGTAATTCAGTTCCTGTGTAGCCAAGTTTCCATTCCGTGTATTACTGATATCTTATGATGTTTCTTTTTCTGTGTGACTTACTTCAGTTAGAATCATCATACCTGAATCCACTCATTGTGCTGCTAAGGGCCTGATGACACAGATTTCATTGCTGAGTGATATTGCTTTGTAAGTAAATACCACAACTTCTTTATCCATTTTTCACTTTCTGCGATGTTGAACTTGTACTGTAAACGAGGTTCTTGTAAACAGAGCCATTCCAAACTTTGGGGTGGCTGTGTCTTTCTGATTTTAATTTCCCTAAGGTATAGGACCATAAGTGGAAGTGCCCTAGGTTCTGTTGCTTTGTTTTTTAGATGTTTCAGGAAACTCCATACACTTCTCCCGAGTGGTTGTTGGCAATTTACATCCCGCCCATCAGCATAACAAGGCTCCCAGTTCTCCATGGCCTGTCCTGCCTTTCTGGATTTTACACTTTTTTCAGATGGCCCTTTTGACCGGGGGGAAGTGAGACTTCATTGTAGTGCAGATTTCCTTTGCAAGCTTGCTTGGTTGGCCAAAAAGGGCGTATGCGTTTTTTCCTGAATATATTCAGGAAAAAACGCATACGCCCTTTTTGGCCAAGTGCATCATTGTGGACGTTCTGCCTCTTTTCCTATGCTTTCAATGCAATTCCAGTCTACCTCCTGAAATCGGTTTCCTGCAATTCTGCCCCGCTTTCAAGTCCTCTTGGCAGCCTTACCTCAGTCTATTTTTGGACGATAGCTGTCATTTATAAATTTGCAGGTTTGTGAATTACAGTGCCCCTGAGCTCCTTTCTTCAACTCGCTTTCTTGTAACCTGGCCGCAACACCGCAGGATGGCTTCAGGCCCTAATCTGGTTCCGGCACGGCACGCTGAGCCTTTGGTTATTTCCTCTTCCTGGTGGGAAATGAGAGTTAAATTTGCCCGTCCAGACACCTCCAGCTAGCCTCTCATTGGTTCTCGCTATTCCTGTTCATCTTCCGCAGAAATTGCAAACTGGGCCAAACAGGAGGTTAAAGGCGCTGACTCTCCAAGTGGGGAGAGTGTTAGTAAAGCGTCTGGAATGTTGCACCCGAGTACCAGGGGAGGAAAACTGAGACATATTTGAACACGTCTCCCGTTCACATGGTTGATCATACTTGGGTTCCACATGAATGTTTTAGCTGAAGAAAGAATACCTTAAACCTGGAGAGTTGAGACCCGTGTAATGGGTACCATGCAATATGACTTCAAAGGGTATTCATTTGCTCACCGAACCTCTCCAATCCTATCACTGCTGCGTTTATGCCCCTGTACACATGCTTGATTCTCTTTTGAAGACATAGCAATCCATAGGTTTTACGCTACTTACTAGTCAGGTACATTCTTAGGCGTTTAATATGCGGTGTTGAGTCCATTTCGTTGAGCAAGGAGTAGCTCTTGTCTATTCCATATTTGACTTAAGGAACTTTATCTGTGCTCATTTCAATCTCTGGTTTTATGCAGCACCCCAACTCACCTTTCCCTTTAAGCAAGCATAAGTTGGTTTTCTAAATTTGAGACCCTGTTCTGTTCTGTAATTCAGTTCCTGTGTAGCCAAGTTTACATTCCGTGTATTAGTGATATCTTATGATGTTTCTTCTTCTGTGTGACTTATCTCAGTTAGAATCATCGTACCTGAATCTGCTCATTATGCTGCTACGGGCCTGATGACATAGATTTCATTGCTGAGTGATACTGCATTGTACGTAAGTACCACAAGTTCTTTATCCATTTTTCACTTTCTGCGATGTTGAACTTGTACTGTAAATGAGGTTCTTGTAAACAGAGCCGTTCCAAACTTTGGGGTGGCTGTGTCTTTTTGATTTTAATTTCCCTAAGCTATAGGACCATAAGTGGAAGTGCCCTAGGTTCTGTTGCTTTGTTTTTTAGATGTTTCAGGAAACTCCATACACTTCTCCCGAGTGGTTGTTGGCAATTTACATCCCGCCCATCAGCATAACAAGGCTCCCAGTTCTCCATGGCCTGTCCTGCCTTTCTGGATTTTACACTTTTTTCAGATGGCCCTTTTGACCGGGGGGAAGTGAGACTTCATTGTAGTGCAGATTTCCTTTGCAAGCTTGCTTGGTTGGCCAAAAAGGGCGTATGCGTTTTTTCCTGAATATATTCAGGAAAAAACGCATACGCCCTTTTTGGCCAAGTGCATCATTGTGGACGTTCTGCCTCTTTTCCTATGCTTTCAATGCAATTCCAGTCTACCTCCTGAAATCAGTTTCCTGCAATTCTGCCCCGCTTTCAAGTCCTCTTGGCAGCCTTACCTCAGTCTATTTTTGGACGATAGCTGTCATTTATAAATTTGCAGGTTTGTGAATTACAGTGCCCCTGAGCTCCTTTCTTCAACTCGCTTTCTTGTAACCTGGCCGCAACACCGCAGGATGGCTTCAGGCCCTAATCTGGTTCTGGCACGGCACGCTGAGCCTTTGGTTATTTCCTCTTCCTGGTGGGAAATGAGAGTTAAATTTGCCCGTCCAGACACCTCCAGCTAGCCTCTCATTGGTTCTCGCTATTCCTGTTCATCTTCCGCAGAAATTGCAAACTGTGCCAAACAGGAGGTTAAAGGCGCTGACTCTCCAACTGGGGAGAGTGTTAGTAAAGCGTCTGGAATGTTGCACCCGAGTACCAGGGGAGGAAAACTGAGACATATTTGAACACGTCTCCCGTTCACATGGTTGATCATACTTGGGTTCCACATGAATGTTTTAGCTGAAGAAAGAATACCTTAAACCTGGAGAGTTGAGACCCGTGTAATGGGTACCATGCAATATGACTTCAAAGGGTCTTCATTTGCTCACCGAACCTCTCCAATCCTATCACTGCTGCGTTTATGCCCCTGTACACATGCTTGATTCTCTTTTGAAGACATAGCAATCCATAGGTTTTACGCTACTTACTAGTCAGGTACATTCTTAGGCGTTTAATATGCGGTGTTGAGTCCATTTCGTTGAGCAAGGAGTAGCTCTTGTCTATTCCATATTTGACTTAAGGAACTTTATCTGTGCTCATTTCAATCTCTGGTTTTATGCAGCACCCCAACTCACCTTTCCCCTTATGCAAGCATAAGTTGGTTTTCTAAATTTGAGACCCTGTTCTGTTCTGTAATTCAGTTCCTGTGTAGCCAAGTTTACATTCCGTGTATTAGTGATATCTTATGATGTTTCTTCTTCTGTGTGACTTATCTCAGTTAGAATCATCGTACCTGAATCTGCTCATTATGCTGCTACGGGCCTGATGACATAGATTTCATTGCTGAGTGATACTGCATTGTACGTAAGTACCACAAGTTCTTTATCCATTTTTCACTTTCTGTGATGTTGAACTTGTACTGTAAACGAGGTTCTTGTAAACAGAGCCGTTCCAAACTTTGGGGTGGCTCTGTCTTTTTGATTTTAATTTCCC
The DNA here is from genome assembly GCF_951394435.1 of Stenella coeruleoalba. Lineage (NCBI taxonomy): Eukaryota > Metazoa > Chordata > Mammalia > Artiodactyla > Delphinidae > Stenella > Stenella coeruleoalba. Next base: position 173,796 of record NW_027646029.1, on the reverse strand, counting down.
TAAGCTATAGGACCATAAGTGGAAGTGCCCTAGGCTCTGTTGCTTTGTTTTTTAGATGTTTGGGGAAACACCATACTCTTCTCCCAAGTGTCTGTTGGCAATTTACATCCCGCCCATCAGCATAACAAGCCTCCCAGTTCTCAATGGCCTGTTGCCTTTCTGGATTTTACACTTTTTTCAGATGGCCCTTTTGACCGGGGGGAAGTGAGACTTCATTGTAGTGCAGATTTCCTTTGCAAGCTTGCTTGGTTGGCCAAAAAGGGCGTATGCGTTTTTTCCTGAATATATTCAGGAAAAAACGCATACGCCCTTTTTGGCCAAGTGCATCATTGTGGACGTTCTGCCTCTTTTCCTATGCTTTCAATGCAATTCCAGTCTACCTCCTGAAATCGGTTTCCTGCAATTCTGCCCCGCTTTCAAGTCCTCTTGGCAGCCTTACTTCAGTCTATTTTTGGACGATAGCTGTCATTTATAACTCTGCAGGTTTGTGAATTACAGTGCCCCTGAGCTCCTTTCTTCAACTCGCTTTCTTGTGACCTGGCCGCAACACCGCAGGATGGCTTCAGGCCCTAATCTGGTTCCGGCACGGCACGCTGAGCCTTTGGTTAATTCCTCTTCCTGGTGGGAAATGAGAGTTAAATTTGCCCGTCCAGACACCTCCAGCTAGCCTCTCATTGGTTCTCGCTATTCCTGTTCATCTTCCGCAGAAATTGCAAACTGGGCCAAACAGGAGGTTAAAGGGACTGACTCTCCAAGTGGCGAGAGTGTTAGTAAAGCGTCTGGAATGTTGCACCCGAGTACCAGGGGAGGAAAACTGAGACATATTTGAACACATCTCCCGATCACATGGTTGATCATACTTGGGTTCCACATGCATGTTTTAGCTGAAGGAAGAATACCTTAAACCTGGAGAGTTGAGACCCGTGTAATGGGTACCATGCAATATGACTTCAAAGGGTCTTCATTTGCTCACCGAACCTCTCCAATCCTATCACTGCTGCGTTTATGCCCCTGTACACATGCTTGATTCTCTTTCGGAGACATAGCAATCCATAGGTTTTAAGATACTTACTAGTCAGGTACATTCTTAGGCGTTTAATATGCGGTGTTGAGTCCATTTCGTTGAGCAAGGAGTAGCTCTTGTCTATTCCATATTTGACTTAAGGAACTTTATCTGTGCTCATTTCAATCTCTGGTTTTATGCAGCACCCCAACTCACCTTTACCCTTAAGCAAGCATAAGTTGGTTTTCTAAATTTGAGACCCTGTTCTGTTCTGTAATTCAGTTCCTGTGTAGCCAAGTTTACATTCCGTGTATTACTGATATCTTATGATGTTTCTTTTTCTGTGTGACTTACTTCAGTTAGAATCATCATACCTGAATCTGCTCATTATGCTGCTACGGGCCTGATGACATAGATTTCATTGCTGAGTGATACTGCATTGTACGTAAGTACCACAAGTTCTTTATCCATTTTTCACTTTCTGCGATGTTGAACTTGTACTGTAAACGAGGTTCTTGTAAACAGAGCCGTTCCAAACTTTGGGGTGGCTCTGTCTTTTTGATTTTAATTTCCCTAAGCTATAGGACCATAAGTGGAAGTGCCCTAGGCTCTGTTGCTTTGTTTTTTAGATGTTTCAGGAAACACCATACTCTTCTCCCAAGTGTCTGTTGGCAATTTACATCCCGCCCATCAGCATAACAAGGCTCCCAGTTCTCCATGGCATGTTGCCTTTCTGGATTTTACACTTTTTTCAGATGGCCCTTTTGACCGGGGGGAAGTGAGACTTCATTGTAGTGCAGATTTCCTTTGCAAGCTTGCTTGGTTGGCCAAAAAGGGCGTATGCGTTTTTTCCTGAATATATTCAGGAAAAAACGCATACGCCCTTTTTGGCCAAGTGCATCATTGTGGACGTTCTGCCTCTTTTCCTATGCTTTCAATGCAATTCCAGTCTACCTCCTGAAATCGGTTTCCTGCAATTCTGCCCCGCTTTCAAGTCCTCTTGGCAGCCTTACTTCAGTCTATTTTTGGACGAGAGCTGTCATTTATAACTCTGCAGGTTTGTGAATTACAGTGCCCCTGAGCTCCTTTCTTCAACTCGCTTTCTTGTGACCTGGCCGCAACACCGCAGGATGGCTTCAGGCCCTAATCTGGTTCCGGCACGGCACCCTGAGCCTTTGGTTATTTACTCTTCCTGGTGGGGAATGAGAGTTAAATTTGCCCGTCCAGACACCTCCAGCTAGTCTCTCATTGGTTCTCGCTATTCCTGTTCATCTTCCGCAGAAATTGCAAACTGGGCCAAACAGGAGGTTAAAGGCGCTGACTCTCCAAGTGGGGAGAGTGTTAGTAAAGCGTCTGGAATGTTGCACCCGAGTACCAGGGGAGGAAAACTGAGACATATTTGAAAACGTCTCCCGTTCACATGGTTGATCATACTCTGAGTTCCACATGCATGTTTTAGCTGAAGGAAGAATACCTTAAACCTGGAGAGTTGAGACCCGTGTAATGGGTACCATGCAATATGACTTCAAAGGGTCTTCATTTGCTCACCGAACCTCTCCAATCCTATCACTGCTGCGTTTATTCCCCTGTACACACGCTTGATTCTCTTTTGGAGACATAGCAATCCATAGGTTTTAAGATACTTACTAGTCAGGTACATTCTTAGGGGTTTAATATGGGGTTTTGAGTCCATTTCGTTGAGCAAGGAGTAGCTCTTGTCTATTCCATATTTGGCTTAAGGAACTTTATCTGTGCTCATTTCAATCTCTGGTTTTATGCAGCACCCCAACTCACCTTTACCCCTAAGCAAGCATAAGTTGGTTTTCTAAATTTGAGACCCTGTTCTGTTCTGGAATGCAGTTCCTGTGTAGCCAAGTTTACATTCCGTGTATTAGTGATATCTTATGATGTTTCTTTTTCTGTGTTACTTATTTCAGTTAGAATCATCGTACCTGAATCCACTCATTGTGCTGCTAAGGGCCTGATGACACAGATTTCATTGCTGAGTGATATTGCTTTGTAAGTAAATACCACAACTTCTTTATCCATTTTTCACTTTCTGTGATGTTGAACTTGTACTGTAAACGAGGTTCTTGTAAACAGAGCCGTTCCAAACTTTGGGGTGGCTGTGTCTTTTTGATTTTAATTTCCCTAAGCTATAGGACCATAAGTGGAAGTGCCCTAGGTTCTGTTGCTTTGTTTTTTACATGTTTCAGGAAACACCATACACTTCTCCCGAGTGGTTGTTGGCAATTTACATCCCGCCCATCAGCATAACAAGGCTCCCAGTTCTCCATGGCCTGTCTTGTCTTTCTGGATTTTACACTTTTTTTAGATGGCCCTTTTGACCGGGGGGAAGTGAGACTTCATTGTAGTGCAGATTTCCTTTGCAAGCTTGCTTGGTTGGCCAAAAAGGGCGTATGCGTTTTTTCCTGAATATATTCAGGAAAAAACGCATACGCCCTTTTTGGCCAAGTGCATCATTGTGGACGTTCTGCCTCTTTTCCTATGCTTTCAATGCAATTCCAGTCTACCTCCTGAAATCGGTTTCCTGCAATTCTGCCCCGCTTTCAAGTCCTCTTGGCAGCCTTACTTCAGTCTATTTTTGGACGATAGCTGTCATTTATAAGTCTGCAGGTTTGTGAATTACAGTGCCCCTGAGCTCCTTTCTTCAACTCGCTTTCTTGTGACCTGGCCGCAACACCGCAGGATGGCTTCAGGCCCTAATCTGGTTCCGGTACGGCACGCTGAGCCTTTGGTTAATTCCTCTTCCTGGTGGGAAATGAGAGTTAAATTTGCCCGTCCAGACACCTCCAGCTAGTCTCTCATTGGTTCTCGCTATTCCTGTTCATCTTCCGCAGAAATTGCAAACTGGGCCAAACAGGAGGTTAAAGGGACTGACTCTCCAAGTGGGGAGAGTGTTACTAAAGCGTCTGGAATGTTGCACCCGAGTACCAGGGGAGGAAAACTGAGACATATTTGAACACGTCTCCCGTTCACATGGTTGATCATACTCTGGGTTCCACATGCATGTTTTAGCTGAAGGAAGAATACCTTAAACCTGGAGAGTTGAGACCCGTGGAATGGGTACCATGCAATATGACTTCAAAGGGTCTTCATTTGCTCACCGAACCTCTCCAATCCTATCACTGCAGCGTTTATTCCCCTGTACACACGCTTGATTCTCTTTTGGAGACATAACAATCCATAGGTTTTAAGATACTTACTAGTCAGGTACATTCTTAGGGGTTTAATATGGGGTTTTGAGTCCATTTCGTTGAGCAAGGAGTAGCTCTTGTCTAGTCCATATTTGGCTTAAGGAACTTTATCTGTGCTCATTTCAATCTCTGGTTTTATGCAGCACCCCAACTCACCTTTACCCTTAAGCAAGCATAAGTTGGTTTTCTAAATTTGAGACCCTGTTCTGTTCTGGAATGCAGTTCCTGTGTAGCCAAGTTTACATTCCGTGTATTAGTGATATCTTATGATGTTTCTTTTTCTGTGTGACTTATTTCAGTTAGAATCATCGTACCTGAATCCACTCATTGTGCTGCTAAGGGCCTGATGACATAGATTTCATTGCTGAGTGATACTGCATTGTACGTAAGAACCACAAGTTCTTTATCCATTTTTCACTTTCTGTGATATTGAACTTGTATGGTAAACGAGGTTCTTGTAAACGGAGGCGTCCCAAACTTTGGGGTGGCTGTGTCTTTTTGATTTTAATTTCCCTAAGCTATAGGACCATAAGTGGAAGTGCCATAGGCTCTGTTGCTTTGTTTTTTAGATGTTTCAGGAAACACCATACACTTCTCCCGAGTGGTTGTTGGCAATTTACATCCCGCCCATCAGCATAACAAGGCTCCCAGTTCTCCATGGCCTGTCCTGCCTTTCTGGATTTTACACTTTTTTCAGATGGCCCTTTTGCCCGGGGGGAAGTGAGACTTCATTGTAGTGCAGATTTCCTTTGCAAGCTTGCTTGGTTGGCCAAAAAGGGCGTATGCGTTTTTTCCTGAATATATTCAGGAAAAAACGCATATGCCCTTTTTGGCCAAGTGCATCATTGTGGACGTTCTGCCTCTTTTCCTATGCTTTCAATGCAATTCCAGTCTACCTCCTGAAATCGGTTTCCTGCAATTCTGCCCCGCTTTCAAGTCCTCTTGGCAGCCTTACTTCAGTCTATTTTTGGACGATAGCTGTCATTTATAACTCTGCAGGTTTGTGAATTACAGTGCCCCTGAGCTCCTTTCTTCAACTCGCTTTCTTTGAGCTGGCCGCAACTCCGCAGGATGGCTTCAGGCCCTAATCTGGTTCCGGCACGGCACGCTGAGCCTTTGGTTAATTCCTCTTCCTGGTGGGAAATGAGAGTTAAATTTGCCCGTCCAGACACCTCCAGCTAGCCTCTCATTGGTTCTCGCTATTCCTGTTCATCTTCCGCAGAAATTGCAAACTGGGCCAAACAGGAGGTTAAAGGCGCTGACTCTCCAAGTGGGGAGAGTGTTAGTAAAGCGTCTGGAATGTTGCACCCGAGTACCAAGGGAGGAAAACTGAGACATATTTGAACACGTCTCCCATTCACATGGTTGATCATACTTGGGTTCCACATGCATGTTTTAGCTGAAGGAAGAATACCTTAAACCTGGAGAGTTGAGACCCGTGGAATGGGTACCATGCAATATGACTTCAAAGGGTCTTCATTTGCTCACCGAACCTCTCCAATCCTATCACTGCTGCGTTTATGCCCCTGTACACATGCTTGATTCTCTTTTGGAGACATAGCAATCCATAGGTTTTAAGATACTTACTAGTCAGGTACATTCTTAGGCGTTTAATATGCGGTGTTGAGTCCATTTCGTTGAGCAAGGAGTAGCTCTTGTCTATTCCATATTTGGCTTAAGGAACTTTATCTGTGCTCATTTCAATCTCTGGTTTTATGCAGCACCCCAACTCACCTTTACCCTTAAGCAAGCATAAGTTGGTTTTCTAAATTTGAGACCCTGCTCTGTTTTGGAATGCAGTTCCTGTGTAGCCAAGTTTACATTCCGTGTATTAGTGATATCTTATGATGTTTCTTTTTCTGTGTGACTTATTTCAGTTAGAATCATCGTACCTGAATCCACTCATTGTGCTGCTAAGGGCCTGATGACACAGATTTCATTGCTGAGTGATATTGCTTTGTAAGTAAATACCACAACTTCTTTATCCATTTTTCACTTTCTGCGATGTTGAACTTGTACTGTAAACGAGGTTCTTGTAAACAGAGCCATTCCAAACTTTGGGGTGGCTGTGTCTTTTTGATTTTAATTTCCCTAAGCTATAGGACCATAAGTGGAAGTGCCCTAGGTTCTGTTGCTTTGTTTTCTACATGTTTCAGGAAACACCATACACTTCTCCCGAGTGGTTGTTGGCAACTTACATCCCACCCATCAGCATAACAAGGCTCCCAGTTCTCCATGGCCTGTCTTGTCTTTCTGGATTTTACACTTTTTTCAGATGGCCCTTTTGACCGGGGGGAAGTGAGACTTCATTGTAGTGCAGATTTCCTTTGCAAGCTTGCTTGGTTGGCCAAAAAGGGCGTATGCATTTTTTCCTGAATATATTCAGGAAAAAACGCATACGCCCTTTTTGGCCAAGTGCATCATTGTGGACGTTCTGCCTCTTTTCCTATGCTTTCAATGCAATTCCAGTCTACCTCCTGAAATCGGTTTCCTGCAATTCTGCCCCGCTTTCAAGTCCTCTTGGCAGCCTTACTTCAGTCTATTTTTGGACGATAGCTCTCATTTATAACTCTGCAGGTTTGTGAATTACAGTGCCCCTGAGCTCCTTTCTTCAACTCGCTTTCTTGTGACCTGGCCGCAACACCGCAGGATGGCTTCAGGCCCTAATCTGGTTCTGGCACGGCATGCTGAGCCTTTGGTTAATTCCTCTTCCTGGTGGGAAATGAGAGTTAAATTTGCCCGTCCAGACACCTCCAGCTAGTCTCTCATTGGTTCTCGCTATTCCTGTTCATCTTCCGCAGAAATTGCAAACTGGGCCAAACAGGAGGTTAAAGGCGCTGACTTTCCAAGTCGGGAGAGTGTTAGTAAAGCGTCTGGAATGTTGCACCCGAGTACCAGGGGAGGAAAACTGAGACATATTTGAACACGTCTCCCGATCACATGGTTGATCATACTCTAGGTTCCACATGCATGTTTTAGCTGAAGGCAGAATACCTTAAACCTGGAGAGTTGAGACCCGTGTAATGCGTACCATGCAATATGACTTCAAAGGGTCTTCATTTGCTCACCGAACCTCTCCAATCCTATCACTGCTGCGTTTATGCCCCTGTACACATGCTTGATTCTCTTTTGGAGACATAGCAATCCATAGGTTTTCCGATACTTACTAGTCAGGTACATTCTTAGGCGTTTAATATGCGGTGTTGAGTCCATTTCGTTGAGCAAGGAGTAGCTCTTGTCTATTCCATATTTGACTTAAGGAACTTTATCTGTGCTCATTTCAATCTCTGGTTTTATGCAGCACCCCAACTCACCTTTACCCTTAAGCAAGCATAAGTTGGTTTTCTAAATTTGAGACCCTGTTCTGTTCTGTAATTCAGTTCCTGTGTAGCCAAGTTTACATTCCGTGTATTAGTGATATCTTATGATGTTTCTTTTCTGTGTGACTTATTTCAGTTAGAATCATCATACCTGAATCCACTCATTGTGCTGCTACGGGCCTGATGACACAGATATCATTGCTGAGTGATATTGCTTTGTAAGTAAATACCACAACTTCTTTATCCATTTTTCACTTTCTGCGATGTTGAACTTGTACTGTAAATGAGGTTCTTGTAAACAGAGCCGTTCGAAACTTTGGGGTGGCTGTGTCTTTTTGATTTTAATTTCCCTAAGCTATAGGACCATAAGTGGCAGTGCCCTAGGCTCTGTTGCTTTGTATTTTAGATGTTTCAGGAAACACCATACACTTCTCCCGAGTGTCTGTTGGCAATTTACATCCCGCCCATCAGCATAACAAGGCTCCCAGTTGTCCATGGCCCGTCCTGCCTTTCTGGATTTTACACTTTTTTCAGATGGCCCTTTTGACCGGGGGGAAGTGAGACTTCATTGTAGTGCAGATGTCCTTTGCAAGCTTGCTTGGTTGGCCAAAAAGGGCGTATGCGTTTTTTCCTCAATATATTCAGGAAAAAACGCATACGCCCTTTTTGGCCAAGTGCATCATTGTGGACGTTCTGCCTCTTTTCCTATGCTTTCAATGCAATTCCAGTCTACCTCCTGAAATCGGTTTCCTGCAATTCTGCCCCGCTTTCAAGTCCTCTTGGCAGCCTTACTTCAGTCTATTTTTGGACGATAGCTGTCATTTATAACTCTGCAGGTTTGTGAATTACAGTGCCCCTGAGCTCCTTTCTTCAACTCGCTTTCTTGTGACCTGGCCGCAACACCGCAGGATGGCTTCAGGCCCTAATCTGGTTCCGGCACGGCACGCTGAGCCTTTGGTTAATTCCTCTTCCTGGTGGGAAATGAGAGTTAAATTTGCCCGTCCAGACACCTCCAGCTAGTCTCTCATTGGTTCTCGCTATTCCTGTTCATCTTCCGCAGAAATTGCAAACTGGGCCAAACAGGAGGTTAAAGGGACTGACTCTCCAAGTCGGAAGAGTGTTAGTAAAGCGTCTGGAATGTTGCACCCGAGTACCAGGGGAGGAAAACTGAGACATATTTGAACACGTCTCCCGTTCACATGGTTGATCATACTCTGGGTTCCACATGCATGTTTTAGCTGAAGGAAGAATACCTTAAACCTGGAGAGTTGAGACCCGTGCAATAGGTACCATGCAATATGACTTCAAAGGGTCTTCATTTGCTCACCGAACCTCTCCAATCCTATCACTGCTGCGTTTATGCCCCTGTACACACGCTTGATTCTCTTTTGGAGACATAGCAATCCATAGGTTTTAAGATACTTACTAGTCAGGTACATTCTTAGGCGTTTAATATGGGGTGTTGAGTCCATTTCGTTGAGCAAGGAGTAGTTCTTGTCTAGTCCATATTTGGCTTAAGGAACTTTATCTGTGCTCATTTCAATCTCTGGTTTTATGCAGCACCCCAACTCACCTTTCCCCTTAAGCAAGCATAAGTTGGTTTTCTAAATTTGAGACCCTGTTCTGTTTTGGAATGCAGTTCCTGTGTAGCCAATTTTACATTCCGTGTATTAGTGATATCTTATGATGTTTCTTTTTCTGTGTGACTTATTTCAGTTAGAATCATCGTACCTGAATCCACTCATTATGCTGCTACGGGCCTGATGACATAGATTTCATTGCTGAGTGATACTGCATTGTACGTAAGTAGCACAAGTTGAATATCCATTTTTCACTTTCTGTGATATTGAAATTGTATGGTAAACGAGGTTCTTGTAAACGGAGGCGTCCCAAACTTTGGGGTGGCTGTGTCTTTTTGATTTTAATTTCCCTAAGCTATAGGACCATAAGTGAAAGTGCCCTAGGCTCTGTTGCTTTGTTTTTTAGATGTTTCAGGAAACACCATACACTTCTCCCGAGTGGTTGTTGGCAATTAACATCCCGCCCATCAGCATAACAAGGCTCCCAGTTCTCCATGGCCTGTCCTGCCTTTCTGGATTTTACACTTTTTTCAGATGGCCCTTTTGACCGGGGGGAAGTGAGACTTCATTGTAGTGCAGATTTCCTTTGCAAGCTTGCTTGGTTGGCCAAAAAGGGCGTATGCGTTTTTTCCTGAATATATTCAGGAAAAAACGCATACGCCCTTTTTGGCCAAGTGCATCATTGTGGACGTTCTGCCTCTTTTCCTATGCTTTCAATGCAATTCCAGTCTACCTCCTGAAATCGGTTTCCTGCAATTCTGCCCCGCTTTCAAGTCCTCTTGGCAGCCTTACTTCAGTCTATTTTTGGACGATAGCTGTCATTTATAACTCTGCAGGTTTGTGAATTACAGTGCCCCTGAGCTCCTTTCTTCAACTCGGTTTCTTTTGAGCTGGCCGCAACACCGCAGGATGGCTTCAGGCCCTAATCTGGTTCCGGCACGGCACGCTGAGCCTTTGGTTATTTCCTCTTCCTGGTGGGAAATGAGAGTTAAATTTGCCCGTCCAGACACCTCCAGCGAGTCTGTCATTGGTTCTCGCTATTCCTGTTCATCTTCCGCAGAAATTGCAAACTGTGCCAAACAGGAGGTTAAAGGCGCTGACTCTCCAAGTGGGGAGAGTGTTAGTAAAGCGTCTGAAATGTTGCACCCGAGTACCAGGGGAGGAAAACTGAGACATATTTGAACACGTCTCCCGTTCACATGGTTGATCATACTTGGGTTCCACATGCAGGTTTTAGCTGAAGGAAGAATACCTTAAACCTGGAGAGTTAAGACCCGTGTAATGGGTACCATGCAATATGACTTCAAAGGGTCTTCATTTGCTCACCGAACCTCTCCAATCCTATCACTGCTGCGTTTATGCCCCTGTACACATGCTTGATTCTCTTTCGGAGACATAGCAATCCATAGGTTTTAAGATACTTACTAGTCAGGTACATTCTTAGGCGTTTAATATGCGGTGTTGAGTCCATTTCGTGGAGCAAGGAGTAGCTCTTGTCTATTCCATATTTGACTTAAGGAACTTTATCTGTGCTCATTTCAATCTCTGGTTTTATGCAGCACCCCAACTCACCTTTCCCCTTAAGCAAGCATAAGTTGGTTTTCTAAATTTGAGACCGTGTTCTGTTCTGTAATTCAGTTCCTGTGTAGCCAAGTTTACATTCCGCGTATTACTGATATCTTATGATCTTTCTTTTTCTGTGTGACTTACTTCAGTTAGAATCATCATACCTGAATCCACTCATTGTGCTGCTAAGGGCCTGATGACATAGATTTCATTGCTGAGTGATATTGCTTTGTAAGTAAATACCACAACTTCTTTATCCATTTTTCACTTTCTGCGATGTTGAACTTGTACTGTAAACGAGGTTCTTGTAAACAGAGCCGTTCCAAACTTTGGGGTGGCTGTGTCTTTTTGATTTTAATTTCCCTAAGCTATAGGACCATAAGTGGAAGTGCCCTAGGTTCTGTTGCTTTGTTTTTTAGATGTTTCAGGAAACACCATACACTTCTCCCGAGTGTCTGTTGGCAATTTACATCACGCCCATCAGCATAACAAGGCTCCCAGTTCTCAATGGCCTGTTGCCTTTCTGGATTTTACACTTTTTTCAGATGGCCCTTTTGACCGGGGGGAAGTGAGACTTCATTGTAGTGCAGATTTCCTTTGCAAGCTTGCTTGGTTGGCCAAAAAGGGCGTATGCGTTTTTTCCTGAATATATTCAGGAAAAAACGCATATGCCCTTTTTGGCCAAGTGCATCATTGTGGACGTTCTGCCTCTTTTCCTATGCTTTCAATGCAATTCCAGTCTACCTCCTGAAATCGGTTTCCTGCAATTCTGCCCTGCTTTCAAGTCCTCTTAGCAGCCTTACTTCAGTCTATTTTTGGACGATAGCTGTCATTTATAACTCTGCAGGTTTGTGAATTACAGTGCCCCTGAGCTCCTTTCTTCAACTCACTTTCTTGTGACCTGGCCGCAACACCGCAGGATGGCTTCAGGCCCTAATCTGGTTCCGGCCCGGCATGCTGAGCCTTTGGTTAATTCCTCTTCCTGGTGGGAAATGTGAGTTAAATTTGCCCGTCCAGACACCTCCAGCTAGTCTCTCATTGGTTCTCGCTATTCCTGTTCATCTTCCGCAGAAATTGCAAACTGGGCCAAACAGGAGGTTAAAGGGACTGACTCTCCAAGTGGGGAGAGTGTTAGTAAAGCGTCTGGAATGTTGCACCCGAGTACCAGGGGAGGAAAACTGAGACATATTTGAACACGTCTCCCGATCACATGGTTGATCATACTCTAGGTTCCACATGCATGTTTTAGCTGAAGGAAGAATACCTTAAACCTGGGTAGTTGAAACCCGTGGAATGGTTACCATGCAATATGACTTCAAAGGGTCTTCATTTGCTCACCGAACCTCTCCAATCCTATCACTGCTGCGTTTATGCCCCTGTACACACGCTTGATTCTCTTTTGGAGACATAGCAATCCATAGGTTTTAAGATACTTACTAGTCAGGTACATTCTTAGGCGTTTAATATGGGGTGTTGAGTCCATTTCGTTGAGCAAGGAGTAGTTCTTGTCTAGTCCATATTTGGCTTAAGGAACTTTATCTGTGCTCATTTCAATCTCTGGTTTTATGCAGCACCCCAACTCACCTTTCCCCTTAAGCAAGCATAAGTTGGTTTTCTAAATTTGAGACCCTGTTCTGTTTTGGAATGCAGTTCCTGTGTAGCCAATTTTACATTCCGTGTATTAGTGATATCTTATGATGTTTCTTTTTCTGTGTGACTTATTTCAGTTAGAATCATCGTACCTGAATCCACTCATTATGCTGCTACGGGCCTGATGACATAGATTTCATTGCTGAGTGATACTGCATTGTACGTAAGTAGCACAAGTTGAATATCCATTTTTCACTTTCTGTGATATTGAAATTGTATGGTAAACGAGGTTCTTGTAAACGGAGGCGTCCCAAACTTTGGGGTGGCTGTGTCTTTTTGATTTTAATTTCCCTAAGCTATAGGACCATAAGTGAAAGTGCCCTAGGCTCTGTTGCTTTGTTTTTTAGATGTTTCAGGAAACACCATACACTTCTCCCGAGTGGTTGTTGGCAATTAACATCCCGCCCATCAGCATAACAAGGCTCCCAGTTCTCCATGGCCTGTCCTGCCTTTCTGGATTTTACACTTTTTTCAGATGGCCCTTTTGACCGGGGGGAAGTGAGACTTCATTGTAGTGCAGATTTCCTTTGCAAGCTTGCTTGGTTGGCCAAAAAGGGCGTATGCGTTTTTTCCTGAATATATTCAGGAAAAAACGCATACGCCCTTTTTGGCCAAGTGCATCATTGTGGACGTTCTGCCTCTTTTCCTATGCTTTCAATGCAATTCCAGTCTACCTCCTGAAATCGGTTTCCTGCAATTCTGCCCCGCTTTCAAGTCCTCTTGGCAGCCTTACTTCAGTCTATTTTTGGACGATAGCTGTCATTTATAACTCTGCAGGTTTGTGAATTACAGTGCCCCTGAGCTCCTTTCTTCAACTCGGTTTCTTTTGAGCTGGCCGCAACACCGCAGGATGGCTTCAGGCCCTAATCTGGTTCCGGCACGGCACGCTGAGCCTTTGGTTATTTCCTCTTCCTGGTGGGAAATGAGAGTTAAATTTGCCCGTCCAGACACCTCCAGCGAGTCTGTCATTGGTTCTCGCTATTCCTGTTCATCTTCCGCAGAAATTGCAAACTGTGCCAAACAGGAGGTTAAAGGCGCTGACTCTCCAAGTGGGGAGAGTGTTAGTAAAGCGTCTGAAATGTTGCACCCGAGTACCAGGGGAGGAAAACTGAGACATATTTGAACACGTCTCCCGTTCACATGGTTGATCATACTTGGGTTCCACATGCAGGTTTTAGCTGAAGGAAGAATACCTTAAACCTGGAGAGTTAAGACCCGTGTAATGGGTACCATGCAATATGACTTCAAAGGGTCTTCATTTGCTCACCGAACCTCTCCAATCCTATCACTGCTGCGTTTATGCCCCTGTACACATGCTTGATTCTCTTTCGGAGACATAGCAATCCATAGGTTTTAAGATACTTACTAGTCAGGTACATTCTTAGGCGTTTAATATGCGGTGTTGAGTCCATTTCGTGGAGCAAGGAGTAGCTCTTGTCTATTCCATATTTGACTTAAGGAACTTTATCTGTGCTCATTTCAATCTCTGGTTTTATGCAGCACCCCAACTCACCTTTCCCCTTAAGCAAGCATAAGTTGGTTTTCTAAATTTGAGACCGTGTTCTGTTCTGTAATTCAGTTCCTGTGTAGCCAAGTTTACATTCCGCGTATTACTGATATCTTATGATCTTTCTTTTTCTGTGTGACTTACTTCAGTTAGAATCATCATACCTGAATCCACTCATTGTGCTGCTAAGGGCCTGATGACATAGATTTCATTGCTGAGTGATATTGCTTTGTAAGTAAATACCACAACTTCTTTATCCATTTTTCACTTTCTGCGATGTTGAACTTGTACTGTAAACGAGGTTCTTGTAAACAGAGCCGTTCCAAACTTTGGGGTGGCTGTGTCTTTTTGATTTTAATTTCCCTAAGCTATAGGACCATAAGTGGAAGTGCCCTAGGTTCTGTTGCTTTGTTTTTTAGATGTTTCAGGAAACACCATACACTTCTCCCGAGTGTCTGTTGGCAATTTACATCACGCCCATCAGCATAACAAGGCTCCCAGTTCTCAATGGCCTGTTGCCTTTCTGGATTTTACACTTTTTTCAGATGGCCCTTTTGACCGGGGGGAAGTGAGACTTCATTGTAGTGCAGATTTCCTTTGCAAGCTTGCTTGGTTGGCCAAAAAGGGCGTATGCGTTTTTTCCTGAATATATTCAGGAAAAAACGCATATGCCCTTTTTGGCCAAGTGCATCATTGTGGACGTTCTGCCTCTTTTCCTATGCTTTCAATGCAATTCCAGTCTACCTCCTGAAATCGGTTTCCTGCAATTCTGCCCTGCTTTCAAGTCCTCTTAGCAGCCTTACTTCAGTCTATTTTTGGACGATAGCTGTCATTTATAACTCTGCAGGTTTGTGAATTACAGTGCCCCTGAGCTCCTTTCTTCAACTCACTTTCTTGTGACCTGGCCGCAACACCGCAGGATGGCTTCAGGCCCTAATCTGGTTCCGGCCCGGCATGCTGAGCCTTTGGTTAATTCCTCTTCCTGGTGGGAAATGTGAGTTAAATTTGCCCGTCCAGACACCTCCAGCTAGTCTCTCATTGGTTCTCGCTATTCCTGTTCATCTTCCGCAGAAATTGCAAACTGGGCCAAACAGGAGGTTAAAGGGACTGACTCTCCAAGTGGGGAGAGTGTTAGTAAAGCGTCTGGAATGTTGCACCCGAGTACCAGGGGAGGAAAACTGAGACATATTTGAACACGTCTCCCGATCACATGGTTGATCATACTCTAGGTTCCACATGCATGTTTTAGCTGAAGGAAGAATACCTTAAACCTGGGTAGTTGAAACCCGTGGAATGGTTACCATGCAATATGACTTCAAAGGGTCTTCATTTGCTCACCGAACCTCTCCAATCCTATCACTGCTGCGTTTATGCCCCTGTACACATGCTTGATTCTCTTTCGGAGACATAGCAATCCATAGGTTTTAAGATACTTACAAGTCAGGTACATTCTTAGGCGTTTAATATGCGGTGTTGAGTCCATTTCGTTGAGCAAGGAGTAGCTGTTGTCTATTCCATATTTGGCTTAAGGAACTTTATCTGTGCTCATTTCAATCTCTGGTTTTATGCAGCACCCCAACTCACCTTTCCCCTTAAGCAAGCATAAGTTGGTTTTCTAAATTTGAGAACCTGTTCTGTTTTGGAATTCAGTTCCTGTGTAGCCAAGTTTACATTCCGTGTATTAGTGATATCTTATGATGTTTCTTTTTCTGTGTGACTTATTTCAGTTAGAATCATCATACCTGAATCCACTCATTGTGCTGCTAAGGGCCTGATGACACAGATTTCATTGCTGAGTGATATTGCTTTGTAAGTAAATACCACAACTTCTTTATCCATTTTTCACTTTCTGCGATGTTGAACTTGTACTGTAAACGAGGTTCTTGTAAACAGAGCCGTTCCAAACTTTGGGGTGGCTGTGTCTTTTTGATTTTAATTTCCCTAAGCTATAGGACCATAAGTGGAAGTGCCCTAGGTTCTGTTGCTTTGTTTTTTAGATGTTTCAGGAAACACCATACACTTCTCCCGAGTGTCTGTTGGCAATTTACATCCCGCCCATCAGCATAACAAGGCTCCCAGTTCTCAATGGCCTGTTGCCTTTCTGGATTTTACACTTTTTTCAGATGGCCCTTTTGACCGGGGGGAAGTGAGACTTCATTGTAGTGCAGATTTCCTTTGCAAGCTTGCTTGGTTGGCCAAAAAGGGCGTATGCGTTTTTTCCTGAATATATTCAGGAAAAAACGCATACGCCCTTTTTGGCCAAGTGCATCATTGTGGACGTTCTGCCTCTTTTCCTATGCTTTCAATGCAATTCCAGTCTACCTCCTGAAATCGGTTTCCTGCAATTCTGCCCTGCTTTCAAGTCCTCTTAGCAGCCTTACTTCAGTCTATTTTTGGACGATAGCTGTCATTTATAACTCTGCAGGTTTGTGAATTACAGTGCCCCTGAGCTCCTTTCTTCAACTCGCTTTCTTGTGACTTGGCCGCAACACCGCAGGATGGCTTCAGGCCCTAATCTGGTTCCGGCCCGGCATGCTGAGCCTTTGGTTAATTCCTCTTCCTGGTGGGAAATGTGAGTTAAATTTGCCCGTCCAGACACCTCCAGCTAGTCTCTCATTGGTTCTCGCTATTCCTGTTCATCTTCCGCAGAAATTGCAAACTGGGCCAAACAGGAGGTTAAAGGGACTGACTCTCCAAGTGGGGAGAGTGTTAGTAAAGCGTCTGGAATGTTGCACCCGAGTACCAGGGGAGGAAAACTGAGACATATTTGAACATGTCTCCCGATCACATGGTTGATCATACTCTAGGTTCCACATGCATGTTTTAGCTGAAGGAAGAATACCTTAAACCTGGGTAGTTGAAACCCGTGGAATGGGTACCATGCAATATGACTTCAAAGGGTCTTCATTTGCTCACCGAACCTCTCCAATCCTATCACTGCTGCGTTTATGCCCCTGTACACATGCTTGATTCTCTTTCGGAGACATAGCAATCCATAGGTTTTAAGATACTTACAAGTCAGGTACATTCTTAGGCGTTTAATATGCGGTGTTGAGTCCATTTCGTTGAGCAAGGAGTAGCTCTTGTCTATTCCATATTTGGCTTAAGGAACTTTATCTGTGCTCATTTCAATCTCTGGTTTTATGCAGCACCCCAACTCACCTTTCCCCTTAAGCAAGCATAAGTTGGTTTTCTAAATTTGAGACCCTGTTCTGTTTTGGAATGCAGTTCCTGTGTAGCCAAGTTTACATTCCGTGTATTAGTGATATCTTATGATGTTTCTTTTTCTGTGTGACTTATTTCAGTTAGAATCATCATACCTGAATCCACTCATTGTGCTGCTAAGGGCCTGATGACACAGATTTCATTGCTGAGTGATATTGCTTTGTAAGTAAATACCACAACTTCTTTATCCATTTTTCACTTTCTGCGATGTTGAACTTGTACTGTAAACGAGGTTCTTGTAAACAGAGCCGTTCCAAACTTTGGGGTGGCTGTGTCTTTTTGATTTTAATTTCCCTAAGCTATAGGACCATAAGTGGAAGTGCCCTAGGTTCTGTTGCTTTGTTTTTTAGATGTTTCAGGAAACACCATACACTTCTCCCGAGTGGTTGTTGGCAATTTACATCCCGCCCATCAGCATAACAAGGCTCCCAGTTCTCCATGGCCTGTCCTGCCTTTCTGGATTTTACACTTTTTTCAGATGGCCCTTTTGACTGGGGGGAAGTGAGACTTCATTGTAGTGCAGATTTCCTTTGCAAGCTTGCTTGGTTGGCCAAAAAGGGCGTATGCGTTTTTTCCTGAATATATTCAGGAAAAAACGCATACGCCCTTTTTGGCCAAGTGCATCATTGTGGACGTTCTGCCTCTTTTCCTATGCTTTCAATGCAATTCCAGTCTACCTCCTGAAATCGATTTCCTGCAATTCTGCCCTGCTTTCAAGTCCTCTTGGCAGCCTTACTTCAGTCTATTTTTGGACGATAGCTGTCATTTATAACTCTGCAGGTTTGTGAATTACAGTGCCCCTGAGCTCCTTTCTTCAACTCGGTTTCTTTTGAGCTGGCCGCAACACCGCAGGATGGCTTCAGGCCCTAATCTGGTTCCGGTACGGCATGCTGAGCCTTTGGTTATTTCCTCTTCCTGGTGGGAAATGAGAGTTAAATTTGCCCGTCCAGACACCTCCAGCTAGCCTCTCATTGGTTCTCGCTATTCCTGTTCATCTTCCGCAGAAATTGCAAACTGTGCCAAACAGGAGGTTAAAGGCGCTGACTCTCCAAGTGGGGAGAGTGTTAGTAAAGCGTCTGGAATGTTGCACCCGAGTACCAGGGGAGGAAAACTGAGACATATTTGAACACGTCTCCCGATCACATGGTTGATCATACTCTGGGTTCCACATGCATGTTTTAGCTGAAGGAAGAATACCTTAAACCTGGAGAGTTGAGACCCGTGTAATGGGTACCATGCAATATGACTTCAAAGGGTCTTCATTTGCTCACCGAACCTCTCCAATCCTATCACTGCTGCGTTTATGCCCCTGTACACATGCTTGATTCTCTTTCGGAGACATAGCAATCCATAGGTTTTAAGATACTTACTAGTCAGGTACATTCTTAGGCGTTTAATATGCGGTGTTGAGTCCATTTCGTTGAGCAAGGAGTAGCTCTTGTCTATTCCATATTTGACTTAAGGAACTTTATCTGTGCTCATTTCAATCTCTGGTTTTATGCAGCACCCCAACTCACCTTTACCCTTAAGCAAGCATTAGTTGGTTTTCTAAATTTGAGACCCTGTTCTGTTCTGTAATTCAGTTCCTGTGTAGCCAAGTTTACATTCCATGTATTACTGATATCTTATGATGTTTCTTTTTCTGTGTGACTTACTTCAGTTAGAATCATCATACCTGAATCCACTCATTGTGCTGCTAAGGGCCTGATGACACAGATTTCATTGCTGAGTGATATTGCTTTGTAAGTAAATACCACAACTTCTTTATCCATTTTTCACTTTCTGCGATGTTGAACTTGTACTGTAAACGAGGTTCTTGTAAACAGAGCCGTTCCAAACTTTGGGGTGGCTGTGTCTTTTTGAGTTTAATTTCCCTAAGCTATAGGACCATAAGTGGAAGTGCCCTAGGTTCTGTTGCTTTGTTTTTTAGATGTTTAAGGAAACACCATACACTTCTCCCGAGTGGTTGTTGGCAATTTACATCCCGCACATCAGCATAACAAGGCTCCCAGTTCTCCATGGCCTGTCCTGTCTTTCTGGATTTTACACTTTTTTCAGATGGCCCTTTTGACCGGGGGGAAGTGAGACTTCATTGTAGTGCACATTTCCTGTGCAAGCTTGCTTGGTTGGCCAAAAAGGGCGTATGCGTTTTTTCCTGAATATATTCAGGAAAAAACGCATACGCCCTTTTTGGCCAAGTGCATCATTGTGGACGTTCTGCCTCTTTTCCTATGCTTTCAATGCAATTCCAGTCTACCTCCTGAAATCGGTTTCCTGCAATTCTGCCCCGCTTTCAAGTCCTCTTGGCAGCCTTACCTCAGTCTATTTTTGGACGATAGCTGTCATTTATAAATTTGCAGGTTTGTGAATTACAGTGCCCCTGAGCTCCTTTCTTCAACTCGCTTTCTTGTAACCTGGCCGCAACACCGCAGGATGGCTTCAGGCCCTAATCTGGTTCCGGCACGGCACGCTGAGCCTTTGGTTATTTCCTCTTCCTGGTGGGAAATGAGAGTTAAATTTGCCCGTCCAGACACCTCCAGGTAGCCTCTCATTGGTTCTCGCTATTCCTGTTCATCTTCCGCAGAAATTGCAAACTGGGCTAAACAGGAGGTTAAAGGCGCTGACTCTCCAAGTGGGGAGAGTGTTAGTAAAGCGTCTGGAATGTTGCACCCGAGTACCAGGGGAGGAAAACTGAGACATATTTGAACACGTGTCCCGTTCACATGGTTGATCATACTTGGGTTCCACATGCATGTTTTAGCTGAAGGAAGAATACCTTAAACCTGGAGAGTTGAGACCCGTGTAATGGGTACCATGCAATATGACTTCAAAGGGTCTTCATTTGCTCACCGAACCTCTCCAATCCTATCACTGCTGCGTTTATGCCCCTGTACACATGCTTGATTCCCTTTCGGAGACATAGCAATCCATAGGTTTTAAGATACTTACTAGTCATGTACATTCTTAGGCGTTTAATATGCGGTGTTGAGTCCATTTCGTTGAGCAAGGAGTAGCTCTTGTCTATTCCATATTTGGCTTAAGGAACTTTATCTGTGCTCATTTCAATCTCTGGTTTTATGCAGCACCCCAACTCACCTTTACCCTTAAGCAAGCATAAGTTGGTTTTCTAAATTTGAGACCCTGTTCTGTTCTGTAATTCAGTTCCTGTGTAGCCAAGTTTACATTCCGTGTATTACTGATATCTTATGATGTTTCTTTTTCTGTGTGACTTATTTCAGTTAGAATCATCATACCTGAATCCACTCATTGTGCTGCTAAGGGCCTGATGACACAGATTTCATTGCTGAGTGATATTGCTTTGTAAGTAAATACCACAACTTCTTTATCCATTTTTCACTTTCTGCGATGTTGAACTTGTACTGTAACGAGGTTCTTGTAAACAGAGCCGTTCCAAACTTTGGGGTGGCTGTGTCTTTTTGATTTTAATTTCCCTAAGCTATAGGACCATAAGTGGAAGTGCCCTAGGTTCTGTTGCTTTGTTTTTTAGATGTTTCAGGAAACACCATACACTTCTCCCGAGTGGTTGTTGGCAATTTACATCCCGCCCATCAGCATAACAAGGCTCCCAGTTCTCCATGGCCTGTCCTGCCTTTCTGGATTTTACACTTTTTTCAGATGGCCCTTTTGACCAGGGGGAAGTGAGACTTCATTGTAGTGCAGATTTCCTTTGCAAGCTTGCTTGGTTGGCCAAAAAGGGCGTATGCGTTTTTTCCTGAATATATTCAGGAAAAAACGCATACGCCCTTTTTGGCCAAGTGCATCATTGTGGACGTTCTGCCTCTTTTCCTATGCTTTCAATGCAATTCCAGTCTACCTCCTGAAATCGGTTTCCTGCAATTCTGCCCCGCTTTCAAGTCCTCTTGGCAGCCTTACTTCAGTCTATTTTTGGACGATAGCTGTCATTTATAACTCTGCAGGTTTGTGAATTACAGTGCCCCTGAGCTCCTTTCTTCAACTCGCTTTCTTTTGAGCTGGCCGCAACACCGCAGGATGGCTTCAGGCCCTAATCTGGTTCCGGTACGGCACGCTGAGCCTTTGGTTAATTCCTCTTCCTGTTGGGAAATGAGAGTTAAATTTGCCCGTCCAGACACCTCCAGCTAGCCTCTCATTGGTTCTCGCTATTCCTGTTCATCTTCCGCAGAAATTGCAAACTGTGCCAAACAGGAGGTTAAAGGCGCTGACTCTCCAAGTGGGGAGAGTGTTAGTAAAGCGTCTGGAATGTTGCACCCGAGTACCAGGGGAGGAAAACTGAGACATATTTGAACACGTCTCCCGATCACATGGTTGATCATACTCTGGGTTCCACATGCATGTTTTAGCTGAAGGAAGAATACCTAAAACCTGGGTAGTTGAAACCCGTGGAATGGGTACCATGCAATATGACTTCAAAGGGTCTTCATTTGCTCACCGAACCTCTCCAATCCTATCAGTGCTGCGTTTATGCCCCTGTACACATGCTTGATTCTCTTTCGGAGACATAGCAATCCATAGGTTTTAAGATACTTACTAGTCAGGTACATTCTTAGGCGTTTAATATGCGGTGTTGAGTCCATTTCGTTGAGCAAGGAGTAGCTCTTGTCTATTCCATATTTGGCTTAAGGAACTTTATCTGTGCTCATTTGAATCTCTGGTTTTATGCAGCAACCCAACTCACCTTTCCCCTTAAGCAAGCATAAGTTGGTTTTCTAAATTTGAGAACCTGTTCTGTTTTGGAATTCAGTTCCTGTGTAGCCAAGTTTACATTCCGTGTATTAGTGATATCTTATGATGTTTCTTTTTCTGTGTGACTTATTTCAGTTAGAATCATCGTACCTGAATCTACTCATTATGCTGCTACGGGCCTGATGACATAGATTTCATTGCTGAGTGATACTGCATTGTACATAAGTACCACAAGTTCTTTATCCATTTCTCACTTTCTGCGATGTTGAACTTGTACTGTAAACGAGGTTCTTGTAAACAGAGCCGTTCCAAACTTTGGGGTGGCTTTTTGATTTTAATTTCCCTAAGCTATAGGACCATAAGTGGAAGTGCCCTAGGCTCTGTTGCTTTGTTTTTTAGATGTTTCAGGAAACACCATACACTTCTCCCGAGTGGCTGTTGGCAATTTACATCCCGCCCATCAGCATAACAAGGCTCCCAGTTCTCAATGGCCTGTTGCCTTTCTGGATTTTACACTTTTTTCAGATGGCCCTTTTGACCGGGGGAAGTGAAACTTCATTGTAGTGCAGATTTCCTTTGCAAGCTTGCTTGGTTGGCCAAAAAGGGCGTATGCGTTTTTTCCTGAATATATTCAGGAAAAAACGCATACGCCCTTTTTGGCCAAGTGCATCATTGTGGACGTTCTGCCTCTTTTCCTATGCTTTCAATGCAATTCCAGTCTACCTCCTGAAATCGGTTTCCTGCAATTCTGCCCCGCTTTCAAGTCCTCTTGGCAGCCTTACTTCAGTCTATTTTTGGACAATAGCTGTCATTTATAACTCTGCAGGTTTGTGAATTACAGTGCCCCTGAGCTCCTTTCTTCAACTCGCTTTCTTGTGACCTGGCCGCAACACCGCAGGATGGCTTCAGGCCCTAATCTGGTTCCGGCCCGGCATGCTGAGCCTTTGGTTAATTCCTCTTCCTGGTGGGAAATGAGAGTTAAATTTGCCCGTTCAGACACCTCCAGCTAGCCTCTCATTGGTTCTCGCTATTCCTGTTCATCTTCCACAGAAATTGCAAACTGGGCTAAACAGGAGGTTAAAGGGACTGACTCTCCAAGTGGGGAGAGTGTTAGTAAAGCGTCTGGAATGTTGCACCCGAGTACCAGGGGAGGAAAACTGAGACATATTTGAACACGTCTCCCGATCACATGGTTGATCATACTCTGGGTTCCACATGCATGTTTTAGCTGAAGGAAGAATACCTTAAACCTGGAGAGTTGAGACCCGTGGAATGGGTACCATGCAATATGACTTCAAAGGGTCTTCATTTGCTCACCGAACCTCTCCAATCCTATCACTGCTGCGTTTATGCCCCTGTACACACGCTTGATTCTCTGTTGGAGACATAGCAATCCATAGGTTTTAAGATACTTACTAGTCAGGTACATTCTTAGGCGTTTAATATGGGGTGTTGAGTCCATTTCGTTGAGCAAGGAGTAGCTCTTGTCTATTCTATATTTGGCTTAAGGAACTTTATCTGTGCTCATTTCAATCTCTGGTTTTATGCAGCACCCCAACTCACCTTTCCCCTTAAGCAAGCATAAGTTGGTTTTCTAAATTTGAGACCCTGTTCTGTTTTGGAATGCAGTTCCTGTGTAGCGAAGTTCACATTCCGTGTATTACTGATATCTTATGATGTTTCTTTTTCTGTGTGACTTATTTCAGTTAGAATCATCGTACCTGAATCCACTCATTATGCTGCTACGGGTCTGATGACATAGATTTCATTGCTGAGTGATACTGCATTGTACGTAAGTACCACAAGTTATTTATCCATTTTTCACTTTCTGTGATATTGAACTTGTACGGTAAACGAGGTTCTTGTAAACGGAGGCGTCCCAAACTTTGGGGTGGCTGTGTCTTTTTGATTTTAATTTCCCTAAGCTATAGGACCATAAGTGGAAGTGCCCTAGGCTCTGTTGCTTTGTTTTTTCGATGTTTCTGGAAACACCATACACTTCTCCTGAGTGGTTGTTGGCAATTTACATCCCGCCCATCAGCATAACAAGGCTCCCAGTTCTCCGTGGCCTGTCCTGCCTTTCTGGATTTTACACTTTTTTCAGATGGCCCTTTTTACCAGGGGGAAGTGAGACTTCATTGTAGTGCAGATTTCCTTTGCAAGCTTGCTTGGTTGGCCAAAAAGGGCGTATGCGTTTTTTCCTGAATATATTCAGGAAAAAACGCATACGCCCTTTTTGGCCAAGTGCATCATTGTGGACGTTCTGCCTCTTTTCCTATGCTTTCAATGCAATTCCAGTCTACCTCCTGAAATCGGTTTCCTGCAATTCTGCCCCGCTTTCAAGTCCTTTGGCAGCCTTACTTCAGTCTATTTTTGGACGAATGCTGTCATTTATAACTCTGCAGGTTTGTGAATTACAGTGCCCCTGAGCTCCTTTCTTCAACTCGCTTTCTTTTGAGCTGGCCGCAACACCGCAGGATGGCTTCAGGCCCTAATCTGGTTCCGGTACGGCACGCTGAGTCTTTGGTTATTTCCTCTTCCTGTTGGGAAATGAGAGTTAAATTTGCCCGTCCAGACACCTCCAGCTAGCCTCTCATTGGTTCTCGCTATTCCTGTTCATCTTCCGCAGAAATTGCAAACTGTGCCAAACAGGAGGTTAAAGGCGCTGACTCTCCAAGTGGGGAGAGTGTTAGTAAAGCGTCTGGAATGTTGCACCCGAGTACCAGGGGAGGAAAACTGAGACATATTTGAACACGTCTCCCGATCACATGGTTGATCATACTCTGGGTTCCACATGCATGTTTTAGCTGAAGGAAGAATACCTAAAACCTGGGTAGTTGAAACCCGTGGAATGGGTACCATGCAATATGACTTCAAAGGATCTTCATTTGCTCACCGAACCTCTCCAATCCTATCACTGCTGCGTTTATGCCCCTGTACACATGCTTGATTCTCTTTCGGAGACATAGCAATCCATAGGTTTTAAGATACTTACTAGTCAGGTACATTCTTAGGCGTTTAATATGCGGTTTTGAGTCCATTTCGTTGAGCAAGGAGTAGCTCTTGTCTATTCCATATTTGGCTTAAGGAACTTTATCTGTGCTCATTTCAATCTCTGGTTTTATGCAGCAACCCAACTCACCTTTCCCCTTAAGCAAGCATAAGTTGGTTTTCTAAATTTGAGAACCTGTTCTGTTTTGGAATTCAGTTCCTGTGTAGCCAAGTTTACATTCCGTGTATTAGTGATATCTTATGATGTTTCTTTTTCTGTGTGACTTATTTCAGTTAGAATCATCGTACCTGAATCTACTCATTATGCTGCTACGGGCCTGATGACATAGATTTCATTGCTGAGTGATACTGCATTGTACATAAGTACCACAAGTTCTTTATCCATTTCTCACTTTCTGCGATGTTGAACTTGTACTGTAAACGAGGTTCTTGTAAACAGAGCCGTTCCAAACTTTGGGGTGGCTTTTTGATTTTAATTTCCCTAAGCTATAGGACCATAAGTGGAAGTGCCCTAGGCTCTGTTGCTTTGTTTTTTAGATGTTTCAGGAAACACCATACACTTCTCCCGAGTGGCTGTTGGCAATTTACATCCCGCCCATCAGCATAACAAGGCTCCCAGTTCTCAATGGCCTGTTGCCTTTCTGGATTTTACACTTTTTTCAGATGGCCCTTTTGACCGGGGGAAGTGAAACTTCATTGTAGTGCAGATTTCCTTTGCAAGCTTGCTTGGTTGGCCAAAAAGGGCGTATGCGTTTTTTCCTGAATATATTCAGGAAAAAACGCATACGCCCTTTTTGGCCAAGTGCATCATTGTGGACGTTCTGCCTCTTTTCCTATGCTTTCAATGCAATTCCAGTCTACCTCCTGAAATCGGTTTCCTGCAATTCTGCCCCGCTTTCAAGTCCTCTTGGCAGCCTTACTTCAGTCTATTTTTGGACAATAGCTGTCATTTATAACTCTGCAGGTTTGTGAATTACAGTGCCCCTGAGCTCCTTTCTTCAACTCGCTTTCTTGTGACCTGGCCGCAACACCGCAGGATGGCTTCAGGCCCTAATCTGGTTCCGGCCCGGCATGCTGAGCCTTTGGTTAATTCCTCTTCCTGGTGGGAAATGAGAGTTAAATTTGCCCGTTCAGACACCTCCAGCTAGCCTCTCATTGGTTCTCGCTATTCCTGTTCATCTTCCACAGAAATTGCAAACTGGGCTAAACAGGAGGTTAAAGGGACTGACTCTCCAAGTGGGGAGAGTGTTAGTAAAGCGTCTGGAATGTTGCACCCGAGTACCAGGGGAGGAAAACTGAGACATATTTGAACACGTCTCCCGATCACATGGTTGATCATACTCTGGGTTCCACATGCATGTTTTAGCTGAAGGAAGAATACCTTAAACCTGGAGAGTTGAGACCCGTGGAATGGGTACCATGCAATATGACTTCAAAGGGTCTTCATTTGCTCACCGAACCTCTCCAATCCTATCACTGCTGCGTTTATGCCCCTGTACACACGCTTGATTCTCTGTTGGAGACATAGCAATCCATAGGTTTTAAGATACTTACTAGTCAGGTACATTCTTAGGCGTTTAATATGGGGTGTTGAGTCCATTTCGTTGAGCAAGGAGTAGCTCTTGTCTATTCTATATTTGGCTTAAGGAACTTTATCTGTGCTCATTTCAATCTCTGGTTTTATGCAGCACCCCAACTCACCTTTCCCCTTAAGCAAGCATAAGTTGGTTTTCTAAATTTGAGACCCTGTTCTGTTTTGGAATGCAGTTCCTGTGTAGCGAAGTTCACATTCCGTGTATTACTGATATCTTATGATGTTTCTTTTTCTGTGTGACTTATTTCAGTTAGAATCATCGTACCTGAATCCACTCATTATGCTGCTACGGGTCTGATGACATAGATTTCATTGCTGAGTGATACTGCATTGTACGTAAGTACCACAAGTTATTTATCCATTTTTCACTTTCTGTGATATTGAACTTGTACGGTAAACGAGGTTCTTGTAAACGGAGGCGTCCCAAACTTTGGGGTGGCTGTGTCTTTTTGATTTTAATTTCCCTAAGCTATAGGACCATAAGTGGAAGTGCCCTAGGCTCTGTTGCTTTGTTTTTTCGATGTTTCTGGAAACACCATACACTTCTCCTGAGTGGTTGTTGGCAATTTACATCCCGCCCATCAGCATAACAAGGCTCCCAGTTCTCCGTGGCCTGTCCTGCCTTTCTGGATTTTACACTTTTTTCAGATGGCCCTTTTTACCAGGGGGAAGTGAGACTTCATTGTAGTGCAGATTTCCTTTGCAAGCTTGCTTGGTTGGCCAAAAAGGGCGTATGCGTTTTTTCCTGAATATATTCAGGAAAAAACGCATACGCCCTTTTTGGCCAAGTGCATCATTGTGGACGTTCTGCCTCTTTTCCTATGCTTTCAATGCAATTCCAGTCTACCTCCTGAAATCGGTTTCCTGCAATTCTGCCCCGCTTTCAAGTCCTTTGGCAGCCTTACTTCAGTCTATTTTTGGACGAATGCTGTCATTTATAACTCTGCAGGTTTGTGAATTACAGTGCCCCTGAGCTCCTTTCTTCAACTCGCTTTCTTTTGAGCTGGCCGCAACACCGCAGGATGGCTTCAGGCCCTAATCTGGTTCCGGTACGGCACGCTGAGTCTTTGGTTATTTCCTCTTCCTGTTGGGAAATGAGAGTTAAATTTGCCCGTCCAGACACCTCCAGCTAGCCTCTCATTGGTTCTCGCTATTCCTGTTCATCTTCCGCAGAAATTGCAAACTGTGCCAAACAGGAGGTTAAAGGCGCTGACTCTCCAAGTGGGGAGAGTGTTAGTAAAGCGTCTGGAATGTTGCACCCGAGTACCAGGGGAGGAAAACTGAGACATATTTGAACACGTCTCCCGATCACATGGTTGATCATACTCTGGGTTCCACATGCATGTTTTAGCTGAAGGAAGAATACCTAAAACCTGGGTAGTTGAAACCCGTGGAATGGGTACCATGCAATATGACTTCAAAGGATCTTCATTTGCTCACCGAACCTCTCCAATCCTATCACTGCTGCGTTTATGCCCCTGTACACATGCTTGATTCTCTTTCGGAGACATAGCAATCCATAGGTTTTAAGATACTTACTAGTCAGGTACATTCTTAGGCGTTTAATATGCGGTTTTGAGTCCATTTCGTTGAGCAAGGAGTAGCTCTTGTCTATTCCATATTTGGCTTAAGGAACTTTATCTGTGCTCATTTCAATCGCTGGTTTTATGCAGCAACCCAACTCACCTTTCCCCTTAAGCAAGCATAAGTTGGTTTTCTAAATTTGAGAACCTGTTCTGTTTTGGAATTCAGTTCCTGTGTAGCCAAGTTTACATTCCGTGTATTACTGATATCTTATGATGTTTCTTTTTCTGTGTGACTTATTTCAGTTAGAATCATCGTACCTGAATCTACTCATTATGCTGCTACGGGCCTGATGACATAGATTTCATTGCTGAGTGATACTGCATTGTACGTAAGTACCACAAGTTCTTTATCCATTTTTCAGTTTCTGTGATATTGAACTTCTACAGTAAACGAGGTTCTTGTAAACAGTGGCGTCCCAAACTTTGGGGTGGCTGTGTCTTTTTGATTTTAATTTCCCTAAGCTATAGGACCATAAGTGGCAGTGCCCTAGGCTCTGTTGCTTTGTTTTTTAGATGTTTCAGGAAACACCATACACTTCTCCCGAGTGGTTGTTGGCAATTTACATCCCACCCATCAGCATAACAAGGCTCCCAGTTCTCCATGGCCTGTCCTGCCTTTCTGGATTTTACACTTTTTTCAGATGGCCCTTTTGACCGGGGGGAAGTGAGACTTCATTGTAGTGCAGATTTCCTTTGCAAGCTTGCTTGGTTGGCCAAAAAGGGCGTATGCGTTTTTTCCTGAATATATTCAGGAAAAAACGCATACGCCCTTTTTGGCCAAGTGCATCATTGTGGACGTTCTGCCTCTTTTCCTATGCTTTCAATGCAATTCCAGTCTACCTCCTGAAATCGGTTTCCTGCAATTCTGTCCCGCTTTCAAGTCCTCTTGGCAGCCTTACTTCAGTCTATTTTTGGACGATAGCTGTCATTTATAACTCTGCAGGTTTGTGAATTACAGTGCCCCTGAGCTCCTTTCTTCAACTCGCTTTCTTGTGACCTGGCCGCAACACCGCAGGATGGCTTCAGGCCCTAATCTTGTTCCGGCCCGGCATGCTGAGCCTTTGGTTAATTCCTCTTCCTGGTGGGAAATGAGAGTTAAATTTGCCCGTCCAGAAACCTCCAGCTAGCCTCTCGTTGGTTCTCGCTATTCCTGTTCATCTTCCGCAGAAATTGCAAACTGGGCCAAACAGGAGGTTAAAGGCGCTGACTCTCCAAGTGGGGAGAGTGTTAGTAAAGCGTCTGGAATGTTGCACCCGAGTACCAGGGGAGGAAAACTGAGACATATTTGAACACGTCTCCCGTTTACATGGTTGATCATACTTGGGTTCCACATGCATGTTTTAGCTGAAGGAAGAATACCTTAAACCTGGAGAGTTAAGACCCGTGGAATGGGTACCATGCAATATGACTTCAAAGGGTCTTCATTTGCTCACCGAACCTCTCCAATCCTATCACTGCTGCGTTTATGCCCCTGTACACATGCTTGATTCTCTTTCGGAGACATAGCAATCCATAGGTTTTAAGATACTTACTAGTCAGGTACATTCTTAGGCGTTTAATATGCGGTGTTGAGTCCATTTCGTTGAGCAAGGAGTAGCTCTTGTCTATTCCATATTTGACTTAAGGAACTTTATCTGTGCTCATTTCAATCTCTGGTTTTATGCAGCACCCCAACTCACCTTTACCCTTAAGCAAGCATAAGTTGGTTTTCTAAATTTGAGACCCTGTTCTGTTCTGTAATTCAGTTCCTGTGTAGCCAAGTTTACATTCCGTGTATTACTGATATCTTATGATGTTTCTTTTTCTGTGTGACTTAGTTCAGTTAGAATCATCATACCTGAATCCACTCATTGTGATGCTAAGGGCCTGATGACAGAGATTTCATTGCTGAGTGATATTGCTTTGTAAGTAAATACCACAACTTCTTTATCCATTTTTCACTTTCTGCGATGTTGAACTTGTACTGTAAACGAGGTTCTTGTAAACAGAGGCGTTCCAAACTTTGGGGTGGCTGTGTCTTTTTGATTTTAATTTCCCTAAGCTATAGGACCATAAGTGGAAGTGCCCTAGGTTCTGTTGCTTTGTTTTTTAGATGTTTCAGGAAACACCATACACTTCTCCCGAGTGGTTGTTGGCAATTTACATCCCGCCCATCAGCATAACAAGGCTCCCAGTTCTCCATGGCCTGTCCTGCCTTTCTGGATTTTACACTTTTTTCAGATGGCCCTTTTGACCAGGGGGAAGTGAGACTTCATTGTAGTGCAGATTTCCTTTGCAAGCTTGCTTGGTTGGCCAAAAAGGGCGTATGCGTTTTTTCCTGAATATATTCAGGAAAAAACGCATACGCCCTTTTTGGCCAAGTGCATCATTGTGGACGTTCTGCCTCTTTTCCTATGCTTTCAATGCAATTCCAGTCTACCTCCTGAAATCGGTTTCCTGCAATTCTGCCCCGCTTTCAAGTCCTCTTGGCAGCCTTACTTCAGTCTATTTTTGGACGATAGCTGTCATTTATAACTCTGCAGGTTTGTGAATTACAGTGCCCCTGAGCTCCTTTCTTCAACTCGCTTTCTTTTGAGCTGGCCGCAACACCGCAGGATGGCTTCAGGCCCTAATCTTGTTCCGGCCTGGCATGCTGAGCCTTTGGTTAATTCCTCTTCCTGGTGGGAAATGAGAGTTAAATTTGCCCGTCCAGACACCTCCAGCTAGCCTCTCATTGGTTCTCGCTATTCCTGTTCATCTTCTGCAGAAATTGCAAACTGGGCCAAACAGGAGGTTAAAGGCGCTGACTCTCCAAGTGGGGAGAGTGTTAGTAAAGCGTCTGGAATGTTGCACCCGAGTACCAGGGGAGGAAAACTGAGACATATTTGAACACGTCTCCCGATCACATGGTTGATCATACTTGGGTTCCACATGCATGTTTTAGCTGAAGGAAGAATACCTTAAACCTGGAGAGTTAAGACCCGTGGAATGGGTACCATGCAATATGACTTCAAAGGGTCTTCATTTGCTCACCGAACCTCTCCAATCCTATCACTGCTGCGTTTATGCCCCTGTACACATGCTTGATTCTCTTTCGGAGACATAGCAATCCATAGGTTTTAAGATACTTACTAGTCAGGTACATTCTTAGGCGTTTAATATGCGGTGTTGAGTCCATTTCGTTGAGCAAGGAGTAGCTCTTGTCTATTCCATATTTGACTTAAGGAACTTTATCTGTGCTCATTTCAATCTCTGGTTTTATGCAGCACCCCAACTCACCTTTACCCTTAAGCAAGCATAAGTTGGTTTTCTAAATTTGAGACCCTGTTCTGTTCTGTAATTCAGTTCCTGTGTAGCCAAGTTTACATTCCGTGTATTACTGATATCTTATGATGTTTCTTTTTCTGTGTGACTTAGTTCAGTTAGAATCATCATACCTGAATCCACTCATTGTGATGCTAAGGGCCTGATGACAGAGATTTCATTGCTGAGTGATATTGCTTTGTAAGTAAATACCACAACTTCTTTATCCATTTTTCACTTTCTGCGATGTTGAACTTGTACTGTAAACGAGGTTCTTGTAAACAGAGGCGTTCCAAACTTTGGGGTGGCTGTGTCTTTTTGATTTTAATTTCCCTAAGCTATAGGACCATAAGTGGAAGTGCCCTAGGTTCTGTTGCTTTGTTTTTTAGATGTTTCAGGAAACACCATACACTTCTCCCGAGTGGTTGTTGGCAATTTACATCCCGCCCATCAGCATAACAAGGCTCCCAGTTCTCCATGGCCTGTCCTGCCTTTCTGGATTTTACACTTTTTTCAGATGGCCCTTTTGACCAGGGGGAAGTGAGACTTCATTGTAGTGCAGATTTCCTTTGCAAGCTTGCTTGGTTGGCCAAAAAGGGCGTATGCGTTTTTTCCTGAATATATTCAGGAAAAAACGCATACGCCCTTTTTGGCCAAGTGCATCATTGTGGACGTTCTGCCTCTTTTCCTATGCTTTCAATGCAATTCCAGTCTACCTCCTGAAATCGGTTTCCT
Organism: Stenella coeruleoalba; assembly: GCF_951394435.1. Classification (NCBI taxonomy): domain Eukaryota; kingdom Metazoa; phylum Chordata; class Mammalia; order Artiodactyla; family Delphinidae; genus Stenella; species Stenella coeruleoalba. The sequence continues at coordinate 141,835 of NW_027646029.1, read as the reverse complement.
GCAATTCTGCCCCGCTTTCAAGTCCTCTTGGCAGCCTTACTTCAGTCTATTTTTGGACGATAGCTGTCATTTATAACTCTGCAGGTTTGTGAATTACAGTGCCCCTGAGCTCCTTTCTTCAACTCGGTTTCTTTTGAGCTGGCCGCAACACCGCAGGATGGCTTCAGGCCCTAATCTGGTTCCGGTACGGCACGCTGAGCCTTTGGTTATTTCCTCTTCCTGGTGGGAAATGAGAGTTAAATTTGCCCGTCCAGACACCTCAAGCTAGCCTCTCATTGGTTCTCACTATTCCTGTTCATCTTCCGCAGAAATTGCAAACTGGGCCAAACAGGAGGTTAAAGGCACTGACTCTCCAAGTGGGGAGAGTGTTAGTAAAGCGTCTGGAATGTTGCACCCGAGTACCAGGGGAGGAAAACTGAGACATATTTGAACACGTCTCCCGATCACATGGTTGATCATACTCTGGGTTCCACATGCATGTTTTAGCTGAAGGAAGAATACCTAAAACCTAGGTAGTTGAAACCCGTGGAATGGGTACCATGCAATATGACTTCAAAGGGTCTTCATTTGCTCACCGAACCTCTCCAATCCTATCACTGCTGCATTTATGCCCCTGTACACATGCTTGATTCTTTTCCGGATACATAGCAATCCATAGGTTTTAAGATACTTACTAGTCAGGTACATTCTTAGGTGTTTAATATGCGGTGTTGAGTCCATTTCGTTGAGCAAGGAGTAGCTCTTGTCTATTCCATATTTGGCTTAAGGAACTTTATCTGTGCTCATTTCAATCTCTGGTTTTATGCAGCAACCCAACTCACCTTTCCCCTTAAGCAAGCATAAGTTGGTTTTCTAAATTTGAGAACCTGTTCTGTTTTGGAATTCAGTTCCTGTGTAGCCAAGTTTACATTCCGTGTATTAGTGATATCTTATGATGTTTCTTTTTCTGTGTGACTTATTTCAGTTAGAATCATCGTACCTGAATCTACTCATTATGCTGCTACGGGCCTGATGACATAGATTTCATTGCTGAGTGATACTGCATTGTACGTAAGTACCACAATTTCTTTATCCATTTTTCACTTTCTGCGATGTTGAACTTGTACTGTAAATGAGGTTCTTGTAAACAGAGCCGTTCCAAACTTTGGGGTGGCTGTGTCTTTTTGATTTTAATTTCCCTAAGCTATAGGACCATAAGTGGAAGTGCTCTAGGCTCTGTTGCTTTGTTTTTTAGATGTTTCAGGAAACACCATACACTTCTCCCAAGTGTCTGTTGGCAATTTACATCCCGCCCATCAGCATAACAAGGCTCCCAGTTCTCAATGGCCTGTTGCCTTTCTGGATTTTACACTTTTTTCAGATGGCCCTTTTGACCGGGGGGAAGTGAGACTTCATTGTAGTGCAGATTTCCTTTGCAAGCTTGCTTGGTTGGCCAAAAAGGGCGTATGCGTTTTTTCCTGAATATGTTCAGGAAAAAACGCATACGCCCTTTTTGGCCAAGTGCATCATTGTGGACGTTCTGCCTCTTTTCCTATGCTTTCAATGCAATTCCAGTCTACCTCCTGAAATCGGTTTCCTGCAATTCTGCCCCGCTTTCAAGTCCTCTTGGCAGCCTTACGTCAGTCTATTTTTGGACGATAGCTGTCATTTATAACTCTGCAGGTTTGTGAATTACAGTGCCCCTGAGCTCCTTTCTTCAACTCGCTTTCTTGTGACCTGGCCGCAACACCGCAGGATGGCTTCAGGCCCTAATCTGGTTCCGGCACGGCACGCTGAGCCTTTCGTTATTTCCTCTTCCTGGTGGGAAATGAGAGTTAAATTTGCCCGTCCAGACACCTCCAGCTAGTCTCTCATTGGTTCTCGCTATTCCTGTTCATCTTCCGCAGAAATTGCAAACTGGGCCAAACAGGAGGTTAAAGGCGCTGACTCTCCAAGTGGGGAGAGTGTTAGTAAAGCGTCTGGAATGTTGCACCCGAGTACCAGGGGAGGAAAACTGAGACATATTTGAACACGTCTCCCATTCACATGGTTGATCATACTCTGGGTTCCACATGCATGTTTTAGCTGAAGGAAGAATACCTTAAACCTGGAGAGTTGAGACCCGTGGAATGGGTACCATGCAATATGACTTCAAAGGGTCTTCATTTGCTCACCGAACCTCTCCAATCCTATCACTGCTGCGTTTATGCCCCTGTACACACGCTTGATTCTCTTTTGGAGACATAGCAATCCATAGGTTTTAAGATACTTACTAGTCAGGTACATTCTTAGGCGTTTAATATGGGGTGTTGAGTCCATTTCGTTGAGCAAGGAGTAGCTCTTGTCTATTCCATATTTGGCTTAAGGAACTTTATCTGTGCTCATTTCAATCTCTGGTTTTATGCAGCACCCCAACTCACCTTTACCCTTAAGCAAGCATAAGTTGGTTTTCTAAATTTGAGACCCTGTTCTGTTTTGGTATGCAGTTCCTGTGTAGCCAAGTTTACATTCCGTGTATTAGTGATATCTTATGATGTTTCTTTTTCTCTGTGACTTATTTCAGTTAGAATCATCGTACCTGAATCCAGTCATTATGCTGCTACGGGCCTGATGACATAGATTTCATTGCTGAGTGATACTGCATTGTACGTAAGTACCACAAATTCTTTATCCATTTTTCACTTTCTGTGATATTGTACTTGTACAGTAAACGAGGTTCTTGTAAACGGAGGCGTCCCAAACTTTGGGGTGGCTGTGTCTTTTTGATTTTAATTTCCCTAAGCTATAGGACCATAAGTGGCAGTGCCCTAGGCTCTGTTGCTTTGTTTTTTAGATGTTTCAGGAAACACCATACACTTCTCCCGAGTGGTTGTTGGCAATTTACATCTCGCCCATCAGCATAACAAGGCTCCCAGTTCTCCATGGCCTGTCCTGCCTTTCTGGATTTTACACTTTTTTCAGATGGCCCTTTTGACCGGGGGGAAGTGAGACTTCATTGTAGTGCAGATTTCCTTTGCAAGCTTGCTTGGTTGGCCAAAAAGGGCGTATGCGTTTTTTCCTGAATATATTCAGGAAAAATGCATACGCCCTTTTTGGCCAAGTGCATCATTGTGGACGTTCTGCCTCTTTTCCTATGCTTTCAATGCAATTCCAGTCTACCTCCTGAAATCGGTTTCCTGCAATTCTGCCCCGCTTTCAAGTCCTCTTGGCAGCCTTACTTCAGTCTATTTTTGGACGATAGCTGTCATTTATAACTCTGCAGGTTTGTGAATTACAGTGCCCCTGAGCTCCTTTCTTCAACTCGCTTTCTTTTGAGCTGGCCGCAACACCGCAGGATGGCTTCAGGCCCTAATCTGGTTCTGGCATGGCACGCTGAGCCTTCGGTTATTTCTTCTTCCTGGTGGGAAATGAGAGTTAAATTTGCCCGTCCAGACACCTCCAGCTAGCCTCTCATTGGTTCTCGCTATTCCTGTTCATCTTCCGCAGAAATTGCAAACTGGGCCAAACAGGAGGTTAAAGGCGCTGACTCTCCAAGTGGGGAGAGTGTTAGTAAAGCGTCTGGAATGTTGCACCCGAGTACCAGGGGAGGAAAACTGAGACATATTTGAACACGTCTCCCGTTCACATGGTTGATCATACTTGGGTTCCACAGGCATGTTTTAGCTGAAGGAAGAATACCTTAAACCTGTAGAGTTCAGACCCGTGTAATGGCTACCATGCAATATGACTTCAAAGGGTCTTCATTTGCTCACCGAACCTCTCCAATCCTATCACTGCTGCGTTTATGCCCCTGTACACATGCTTGATTCTCTTTCGGAGACATAGCAATCCATAGGTTTTACGATACTTACTAGACAGGTACATTCTTAGGCGTTTAATATGCGGTGTTGAGTCCATTTCGTTGAGCAAGGAGTAGCTCTTGTCTATTCCATATTTGACTTAAGGAACTTTATCTGTGCTCATTTCAATCTCTGGTTTTATGCAGCACCCCAACTCACCTTTACCCTTAAGCAAGCATAAGTTGGTTTTCTAAATTTGAGACCCTGTTCTGTTCTGTAATTCAGTTCCTGTGTAGCCAAGTTTACATTCCGTGTATTACTGATATCTTATGATGTTTCTTTTTCTGTGTGACTTATTTTAGTTAGAATCATCATACCTGAATCCACTCATTGTGATGCTAAGGGCCTGATGACAGAGATTTCATTGCTGAGTGATATTGCTTTGTAAGTAAATACCACAACTTCTTTATCCATTTTTCACTTTCTGCGATGTTGAACTTGTACTGTAAACGAGGTTCTTGTAAACAGAGGCGTCCCAAACTTTGGAGTGGCTGTGTCTTTTTGATTTTAATTTCCCTAAGCTATAGGACCATAAGTGGCAGTGCCCTAGGCTCTGTTGCTTTGTTTTTTAGATGTTTCAGGAAACACCATACACTTCTCCCGAGTGTCTGTTGGCAATTTACATCCCGCCCATCAGCATAACAAGGCTCCCAGTTCTCCATGGCCTGTCCTGCCTTTCTGGATTTTACACTTTTTTCAGATGGCCCTTTTGACCGGGGGGAAGTGAGACTTCATTGTAGTGCAGATTTCCTTTGCAAGCTTGCTTGGTTGGCCAAAAAGGGCGTATGCGTTTTTTCCTGAATATATTCAGGAAAAAACGCATACGCCCTTTTTGGCCAAGTGCATCATTGTGGACGTTCTGCCTCTTTTCCTATGCTTTCAATGCAATTCCAGTCTACCTCCTGAAATCGGTTTCCTGCAATTCTGCCCCGCTTTCAAGTCCTCTTGGCAGTCTTACTTCAGTCTATTTTTGGACGATAGCTGTCATTTATAACTCTGCAGGTTTGTGAATTACAGTGCCCCTGAGCTCCTTTCTTCAACTCGCTTTCTTTTGAGCTGGCCGCAACACCGCAGGATGGCTTCAGGCCCTAATCTGGTTCCGGCACGGCACGCTGAGCCTTTCGTTATTTCCTCTTCCTGGTGGGAAATGAGAGTTAAATTTGCCCGTCCAGACACCTCCAGCTAGTCTCTCATTGGTTCTCGCTATTCCTGTTCATCTTCCGCAGAAATTGCAAACTGGGCCAAACAGGAGGTTAAAGGCGCTGACTCTCCAAGTGGGGAGAGTGTTAGTAAAGCGTCTGGAATGTTGCACCCGAGTACCAGGGGAGGAAAACTGAGACATATTTGAACACGTCTCCCGTTCACATGGTTGATCATACTTGGGTTCCACATGCATGTTTTAGCTGAAGGAAGAATACCTTAAACCTGGAGAGTTGAGACCCGTGTAATGGCTACCATGCAATATGACTTCAAAGGGTCTTCATTTGCTCACCGAACCTCTCCAATCCTATCACTGCTGCGTTTATGCCCCTGTACACATGCTTGATTCTCTTTCGGAGACATAGCAATCCATAGGTTTTACGATACTTACTAGTCAGGTACATTCTTAGGCGTTTAATATGCGGTGTTGAGTCCATTTCGTTGAGCAAGGAGTAGCTCTTGTCTATTCCATATTTGACTTAAGGAACTTTATCTGTGCTCATTTCAATCTCTGGTTTTATGCAGCACCCCAACTCACCTTTACCCTTAAGCAAGCATAAGTTGGTTTTCTAAATTTGAGACCCTGTTCTGTTCTGTAATTCAGTTCCTGTGTAGCCAAGTTTACATTCCGTGTATTACTGATATCTTATGATGTTTCTTTTTCTGTGTGACTTATTTCAGTTAGAATCATCATACCTGAATCCACTCATTGTGATGCTAAGGGCCTGATGACATAGATTTCATTGCTGAGTGATATTGCTTTGTAAGTAAATACCACAACTTCTTTATCCATTTTTCACTTTCTGCGATGTTGAACTTGTACTGTAAACGAGGTTCTTGTAAACAGAGGCGTCCCAAACTTTGGGGTGGCTGTGTCTTTTTGATTTTAATTTCCCTAAGCTATAGGACCATAAGTGGAAGTGCACTAGGCTCTGTTGCTTTGTTTTTTAGATGTTTCAGGAAACACCATACACTTCTCCCGAGTGTCTGTTGGCAATTTACATCCCGCCCATCAGCATAACAAGGCTCCCAGTTCTCCATGGCCTGTCCTGCCTTTCTGGATTTTACACTTTTTTCAGATGGCCCTTTTGACCAGGGGGAAGTGAGACTTCATTGTAGTGCAGATTTCCTTTGCAAGCTTGCTTGGTTGGCCAAAAAGGGCGTATGCGTTTTTTCCTGAATATATTCAGGAAAAAACGCATACGCCCTTTTTGGCCAAGTGCATCATTGTGGACGTTCTGCCTCTTTTCCTATGCTTTCAGTGCAATTCCAGTCTACCTCCTGAAATCGGTTTCCTGCAATTCTGCCCCGCTTTCAAGTCCTCTTGGCAGCCTTACTTCAGTCTATTTTTGGACGATAGCTGTCATTTATAACTCTGCAGGTTTGTGAATTACAGTGCCCCTGAGCTCCTTTCTTCAACTCGCTTTCTTGTGACCTGGCCGCAACACCGCAGGATGGCTTCAGGCCCTAATCTGTTTCCGGCATGGCACGCTGAGCCTTTGGTTATTTCCTCTTCCTGGTGGGAAATGAGAGTTAAATTTGCCCGTCCAGACACCTCCAGCTAGTCTCTCATTGGTTCTCGCTATTCCTGTTCATCTTCCGCAGAAATTGCAAACTGGGCCAAACAGGAGGTTAAAGGCGCTGACTCTCCAAGTGGGGAGAGTGTTAGTAAAGCGTCTGGAATGTTGCACCCGAGTACCAAGGGAGGAAAACTGAGACATATTTGAACACGTCTCCCGTTCACATGGTTGATCATACTTGGGTTCCACATGCATGTTTTAGCTGAAGGAAGAATACCTTAAACCTGGGTAGTTGAAACCCGTGGAATGGGTACCATGCAATATGACTTCAAAGGGTCTTCATTTGCTCACCGAACCTCTCCAATCCTATCACTGCTGCGTTTATGCCCCTGTACACATGCTTGATTCTCTTTCGGAGACATAGCAATCCATAGGTTTTAAGATACTTACTAGTCAGGTACATTCTTAGGCGTTTAATATGTGGTGTTGAGTCCATTTCGTTGATCAAGGAGTAGCTCTTGTCTATTCCATATTTGACTTAAGGAACTTTATCTGTGCTCATTTCAATCTCTGGTTTTATGCAGCACCCCAACTCACCTTTACCCTTAAGCAAGCATAAGTTGGTTTTCTAAATTTGAGACCCTGTTCTGTTCTGTAATTCAGTTCCTGTGTAGCCATGTTTACATTCCGTGTATTACTGATATCTTATGATGTTTCTTTTTCTGTGTGACTCACTTCAGTTAGAATCCTCATACCTGAATCCACTCATTGTGCTGCTAAGGGCCTGATGACACAGATTTCATTGCTGAGTGATATTGCTTTGTAAGTAAATACCACAACTTCTTTATCCATTTTTCACTTTCTGCGATGTTGAACTTGTACTGTAAACGAGGTTCTTGTAAACAGAGCCGTTCCAAACTTTGGGGTGGCTGTGTCTTTTTGATTTTAATTTCCCTAAGCTATAGGACCATAAGTGGAAGTGCCCTAGGTTCTGTTGCTTTGTTTTTTAGATGTTTCAGGAAACAACATACACTTCTCCCGAGTGGTTGTTGGCAATTTACATCCCGCCCATCAGCATAACAAGGCTCCCAGTTCTCCATGGCCTGTCCTGCCTTTCTGGATTTTACACTTTTTTCAGATGGCCCTTTTGACCAGGGGGAAGTGAGACTTCATTGTAGTGCAGATTTCCTTTGCAAGCTTGCTTGGTTGGCCAAAAAGGGCGTATGCGTTTTTTCCTGAATATATTCAGGAAAAAACGCATACGCCCTTTTTGGCCTAGTGCATCATTGTGGACGTTCTGCCTCTTTTCCTATGCTTTCAGTGCAATTCCAGTCTACCTCCTGAAATCGGTTTCCTGCAATTCTGCCCCGCTTTCAAGTCCTCTTGGCAGCCTTACTTCAGTCTATTTTTGGACGATAGCTGTCATTTATAACTCTGCAGGTTTGTGAATTACAGTGCCCCTGAGCTCCTTTCTTCAACTCGCTTTCTTGTGAGCTGGCCGCAACACCGCAGGATGGCTTCAGGCCCTAATCTGGTTCCGGCACGGCACGCTGAGCCTTTGCTTAATTCCTCTTCCTGGTGGGAAATGAGAGTTAAATTTGCCCATCCAGACACCTCCAGCTAGTCTCTCATTGGTTCTCGCTATTCCTGTTCATCTTCCGCAGAAATTGCAAACTGGGCCAAACAGGAGGTTAAAGGCGCTGACTCTCCAAGTGGGGAGAGTGTTAGTAAAGCGTCTGGAATGTTGCACCCGAGTACCAGGGGAGGAAAACTGAGACATATTTGAACACGTCTCCCGTTCACACGGTTGATCATACTCGGGGTTCCACATGCATGTTTTAGCTGAAGGAAGAATACCTTAAACCTGGAGAGTTGAGACCTGTGTAATGGGTACCATGCAATATGACTTCTAAGGGTCTTCATTTGCTCACCGAACCTCTCCAATCCTATCACTGCTGCGTTTATGCCCCTGTACACACGCTTGATTCTCTTTCGGAGACATAGCAATCCATAGGTTTTAAGATACTTACTAGTCAGGTACATTCTTAGGCGTTTAATATGCGGTGTTGAGTCCATTTCGTTGAGCAAGGAGTAGCTCTTGTCTATTCCATATTTGGCTTAAGGAACTTTATCTGTGCTCATTTCAATCTCTGGTTTTATGCAGCACCCCAACTCACCTTCCCCCTTAAGCAAGCGTAAGTTGGTTTTCTAAACTTGAGACACTGTTCTGTTTTGTAATTCAGTTCATGTGTAGCCAAGTTCACATTCTGTGTATTAGTGATACCTTATGATGTTTCTTTTCTGTGTGACTTATTTCAGTTCGAATCATCATACCTGAATCCACTCATTATGCTGCTACGGGCCTGATGACATAGATTTCATTGCTGAGTGATATTGCATTGTACGTACGTACCACAAGTTCTTTATCCATTTTTCACTTTCTGCGATATTGAACTTGTACCGTAAACGAGGTTCTTGTAAACAGAGCCGTTCCAAACTTTGGGGTGGCTGTGTCTTTTTGATTTTAATTTCCCTAAGCTATAGGACCATAAGTGGAAGTGCCCTAGGCTCTGTTGCTTTGTTTTTTAGATGTTTCAGGAAACACCATACACTTCTCCAGAATGGCTGTTGGCAATTTACATCCCGCCCATCAGCATAAGAAGGCTCCCAGTTCTCCATGGCCTGTCGTGCCTTTATGGATTTTACACTTTTTTCAGATGGCCCTTTTGACCGGGTGGAAGTGAGACTTCATTGTAGTGCAGATTTCCTTTGCAAGCTTGCTTGGTTGGCCAAAAAGGGCGTATGCGTTTTTTCCTGAATATATTCAGGAAAAAACGCATACGCCCTTTTTGGCCAAGTGCATCATTGTCGAGTTTCTGACTCTCTTCATATGCTTTCAATGCAATTCCAGTCTACCTCCTGAAATCGGTTTCCTGCAATTCTGCCTTGCTTTCAATGCCTCTTCATAGCCTTACCTCAATATATTTTTTAAAAATAGTTGGCCTTTATAACTCTGCAGGTTTTTGAATTGCAGTGGCCCTTAGCTCCATTTTTTAGCTCTTATTTTTTGGTCTTGCCCCATAACCACAGGATTCCTTAAAGCCCTATTTTTCTTCTGGGGCACCTTGCTGTGCCTTTGGTTAATTCTTCTTACTGATGTGATATTAGAGTGACATGTGCCCATTGAAACCGCTACAGCTAGTTTCTCACTGGTTCCCCCTATTCCCATTCATCCTCTGCACTAACTGCAGACTGTGCGATACCAGAACTTAAAGGCATTGACTCCATGTGGGGATGTTGTTAGTAAAGCGGCTGGAATGTCGATCCGGAGCCCCAGGAGAGGAAAAATGAGGTGCGTTTTAGAAACCTTTCCCGATCATATGGTATACCAGTCGCTGGGTTTCCCAAGCATGGTTTAGCTGTAGGAAGATTCCCTTCAACCTGGAGTGTTGGGACCCTTGGACTGAGTAGCATGAAGTATTGCATTAAACTTTCGGCAGTTGCTCACCAAAGCTCACCAATCCTGTCAGCCCCAAGTGTCCAGCCTTATGTCTTATCCAGCTGTGGGTTTATATGTGGTCAATCCAGGTTGCATCACAGCCCCTGAGCGAATTTTGTAAGAATTTTTCTCTCTTTCATTGTTTCAGCGTTTTGTTTTTAAAATTTATTTCTATAATGGGGTTTAGCTCCTTTTCACTGCTGTGTTTGTGCCGCTCTGCACACACTTGATTCCCTTATGGAGATATATCAATACATGGGTTTTAAGATTCTTATTCCTCAGATATATTTCTCTGCGGTGTATAGGGTGTGTTGAGGCCTGTTCATTGAGCAAGGTGTAGATCTTGTCTAATACCTATTTGGTTTATTGAACGGTATCTGTGCTAATTTCAAACTCTGGTTTTATGCATCACCCCACCTCTCCTTTCCCCTTAAGCTGACATAAGTGTGTTTTCTAAATGTGAGACACTGTTCTGTTCTGTAATTCATTTCTTGTGCAGCCATATTTACCCTCCCTCTATAAGTGATATCTTATGATATGTTTCTTTTTCTGTTTGACTTATTTCAAGTAGTATTATCGGACCTAAATCCACTCTTTATCCTTCTACTAGCCTTATTACATTGATTTCATGGTGAAGAGATATTCCATTGTACATAAGTACCACATCTTCTTTATCCATTGTTCTCTTTCCTGGGATATTTAAGGTGTACTGAAGTTGAGGTTCTTGTAAACAGAGTAGCCCTAAACTGTGGTGTGCTTGTGTCTTGTTGATTTTTAGACTTCCCTAGATATACTCCCATGATTGGAAGTGTCCTATGCTCTGTAGCTCTGTTTTTTAGATGATTTAGGAACCACCATACACTTCTCCAGAGTGGCTCTCGGCAGTTCACACACTGCCCATCAGCGTATAAAGGCTCCCTGTTCTCCATGGCCTGTCCTGCATTTCTGGTGTTTACAATTTTTTAGGATGGCCCTTTTGACCGGTGGGAAGTGAGACTTCTTTGTTGTGCACATTTGCATTGCTTGCTTGCTTCGTTGCCCATAAAGTGTGTATGCGTTTTTTCCTGGATATAATCAGGAAAAAACGCATACGCCCTTTTGGGCCAACTGCATCATTGTCGAAATTCTGCCGCTTTTCATGTGCGTTAAAGACGAGTCCAATCTATCTCTTGAAATCTGTTTCTTGCAATTCTGTCTTGCATTCAGATCCTCTTCTTTGCCTTACCTCAACATATTTTTGGACGTTAGTTTTCATTTATAACTCTGCAGGTTTGTGAATTGCAGTGACCCTGAGCTCCATTTTTTAAGTTGCTCTTTTGTGAGCTGGCCTCAAACCCGCAGGATTGCTTCAGGCCCTATTTTGGCTCCGGTGAGGCAGGCTGAGCCTTTCTTTAATTCTTATTCTTAATGGGAAATTAGAGTGATATGTGCCCGTCCAAACCCCTACAACTCTTCTCTCATTGGTTCCCCCTCTTCCCGTTCATCCTCCTCACAATTTGCAAAATGTGTGAAACAGAAGTTTAAATGTGCTGATTCTCCAAGTGGGGAGATTCTAAGTAGCGTGGCTGGAATGGTGAACAGGAGCACCAGGAGAGGATAAATGAGGTGCATTTTAGACACATCTCCCGATCACATGGTGTACAGTCCTCTGGGTTTTCCATGCATGTTTTAGCTGTAGGAAGATCCCTTGAACCTGCAGATTTGGGACCCATTGAATGGGTACCAGGTAGTATTACTTTAAAGGGTGTGCATTTCCTCACCCAACCTCACATTTCTCTTAGCGCAAACAGTTTCCAGCCTTATGTCTCATCCTGCTGTGGGTCTAGATGTGTTCAATCCATGTTGCATCACCGTCCCTGAGGAAAAGTTGTAAGAGGTTTTCTCTGTCTCTCTGTCGTTTATTTTTTTCAATTTATTACTATATTGGTTACAGCTGATTTTCAAAGCTCTGTTTCTTGCTGCTGTACATCCACTTGATTCGCGTACAGAGAGACATCAATAAATTCTTTTTCAGATTCTTACCAGTCGTATATATTCTTTTCCGGTGACTTGAGTGTGCTGAGTGCAGTTCTTTTAGCTACCGTGTAGGCCTTGTTGATTATCAGTTTGGTATTTGGAATGGTATCTTTGCTAATTTCAACCTCCTGGATGATGCCTCACCCCTCCCCACCTTTCCCGTTTAGCAGCCTTATGCGTGTTTTCTACATATTTGACTATGTTTTTGTTTTGTAATTTATTTCATGTGTAGCCATTTTGGATTCCACCTTTAAGTGATATCTTATGATATGTGTCTTTTTCTTTTTGAATTCTGTCACTTAGAATGATCATACGTAACTCCTCCGGAGTTGTTACAACTGGCCATATTTCATTGATTTCCAGGCTGAATAATATTCCACTCTACCTAAGTACCACATCTCTATCCATTTTTTCCCTCCAGAGACATTTAAGTTATATCCTAGTCGAGGATCTTTTAAACAGAGAGGGGGTAAACATTGGGGTGCCTGTGTCCTCTCGATTTTTGTTTTTCCCAAGATATACGCCCATGAGTGCAAGTGCCCTATGCTCTGTAGCTCATTTTTTAGATGCTTTAGTAAACACAATACACTTCTCCAGAATGGCCGTTGGCAATATACATTTCCACTATAAGTCTCACAGGGCTCCCTCTTCTCGTTGCCCTGTCCTGCATTTCTGTTGTTTACGCTTTATGAGGATGGCTCTTCTGACTGATGCGAAGTGATATCTTTTGTGGTATTGACTTCCAGTGCCCACCTGTTTGGTTGGCTAAAAAAGTGTATGCCCTTTTCTTGAATATATACAGAAAAGAACGCATACACCCTTTTTGGCCAACTGCAATGTTGGCAATGTTCAGCTCCTTTTCTTGTGCTTAATGGCGAGTCCTTTCTACCTCCTCAAATCCCTTTCCTGCCATTCTCCCTTGCTTACAAGTCCTTTTCTCTGACTTTCCTCAAGACATTTTTCAGTGATGGATATTTTCAACTCTGCAGTTTTGTGAATTTTACTGCCCCTGAGTTCCATTGTTCAACTCGTGTTTATGGGAACTGGCCACAAAGCAGCGGGATTTCCTCAAGCCCTATACTGTTTCCATGGGCAACCCTAGCCTTTGGTCAATTCGTCTTCCTGATTGGAAATTAGAGTGACATGTGCCTGTCTGAACACCTAGGACTTGTCTCTCATTGTTCCTCATCCTTCCGCTTCATCCTCTGGACAAATTCCAAACTGTACGCAACAGGATGTTGACAGTGCTGACATCTCCAAGTGGGGAGACTGTTAGTAAAGACGCTGGAGGGGTGAACCCGAGCACCAGGAGATGAGGAGATGAGATGCCTTTTCCAAACTCTTCCCGATCAGACGGTATACCATCCTCTGGGTGTGACAGACATGTTTTAGCAGTAGGAAGAGTCCCATTCATGTAAGGAGAACACCAGGGCTTTTTCAAAATCAGTGTCTCCCCGAAACCCAAACTGGGGAAGTTTTTAAGCTACGGCTACACATATGTTCATTAAGGGCCTTGGGAAGTAGGCAGAGTCCAAACTTTAGATGATTGAAGTCTTCAGGGTCAGAAGCACTCACCACCAGCTTCCCTTAGGCTACACTTTAACTGTCATTGATAGATGATGTCAATAAAAATATCTATTCTTTTTCAGATTATTTCCCCTTATAGGTTATTGCAAAATGTTGAGTGTAGTTCCCTGTGCTATACAGTAGTTCCTTGTTGATGATCTATTTTATACATAGCAGTGTGTATGTGTTCATTCCAAACTGTTAATTTATCCCTCCTCCCACCTTTCCCCTTTGGTAATAATAAATTATAAGATTTTATACTTCTCAGAAATGGGGGAGCTGAAAGAGAGGTATCATTTTCAATGGAAAAGCATTTAAAACAAGATTGAAGGTTTAACCAAGATTATTAGCTGTACATCCTTGGAAAGAAATCACTTCGTTTCTCTAATATTGACCTGACAAATAAGACAAACCTTTTCACTGAACTTGCTTATAAAAAGTGATGGAAATATCAAATGGAAGTGTTAAAAACATCTTATTTTACCCGAGCCTTATACACTGTTCTATGTTAACTACAGTTTGGCTCACACATCTGTTCATTGAGGTTACAATAGTCTCAATTTCTGTTACTGATCCTCCAGAGTGGACCCCAACAAGTGTCCCCCTGCCCAGTGTCATTGGGGCCAACAGATCGAGACTGAGTTTGGTTCACAAGCAAAGGAAACTTTATATTTTGATCAGAGAATGGAGAGGTGAGAGCATGCACTACCCCGTGGGCTGTGGGCTGGGCTGCTGTGTAGAGATCCTGTCAGAGTCAGTGGGAGGGAGGGAGGCGGCGGAGCTCTCGAGGGCCGGGTTGGCTGTAGCTCAGGCTCTATATCGTGGAGTCTGCACTGGGCCCCAGGAGCTGAGGTGTCGACCCAGCCATTCTGCACTAGGAAATCTGGTCTGAAGTGCCGGGTGTGGAACCTCTGCATGCGGGACCCTAGGAGCACGTGAAATTAGACAAAGCACAAAGGATAAAAAAGGTTAGACTTGACTTTATTGCCCAGATTCTATTTTTATCTCCCAGGGATTTTTAATGGGCTTTGCTGGGGACAAACCCCTCCTCTGCCTTTTGTCCCGTTCCTCATTCTTGGAGTGCTGAGGGTGCAGACCCTTCTTCTGTAACTGCTGAGTGCTGAGTTGGGAGCCCTCATACCCTGGGGCGAGGGTCAGAGCTTCTCCCCAGCAGCCTCCCGGTGACGTTGATTGTCCCCAGGACCCCTGCCTCCCTGCTCGTCCACCTGAGCACCAGCATTGGAAGTGTTATAGATTCTAATGACCTTTAAGGGTCCAGGAAAGAGATGTGCAGAGACGCTGTGGGGGCCGGTTTCACCCCGCCCCACATTTGTTCGGCCACCTTAGGCTGACCGTCTCTGCCAGCCTAGATGCTCTGACCAGTAGTCTGCGCTTTCTTCAATTAGGCCCCTGAATTAACGTACAAACAGCACCAGGTGTCAGAGCCCTGCCCGCTCAACTCCCAGACAGTCCAGGGTCAGTGGTGACCAAGGACCATGATGGCTACTGAGTCAACAGCCTTTTGAAGTAAACAGGAGTCCAGCCGGTCTTATTGGCCACCATCATCACGGTGTCTGTAGGCTTTTCTATGGTGACAGTGTGGTATACTGTTCCCCCGCCAAGATTATTAGCTCCCCTCTGGGTGCAGTAAGTCCTGCAAGCAGTAGTCTACTCTTTTGGGACACACTCTTGTTGTTTTATGAGAGAAACTCCAGGTCAAGTGATGTTCACACGAGTCGTCATGGTGCCCTGTTGCCCCCGGTTATCTCTCTGGATGTTGGAGTTGGAGGGCCTCCTCACTCGAGGTCGGTGTGCCCACGGAGCGAACCCTGCAACTTCAGGGCATGGTTGGTGGTTAGGATCACCACGTGGGGTCCTTTTCCCTTAGGAGGGAGGTGGCCTTTTGGGCTGCTGATTTCCAGGTTTTTAGATACCGCCAGTATCTTGGCCAGATGTGGCAGTGGGCCAAGCCCCTTAGTGACCGTAGTTTATCCTACCTGGATGGCATTCTTGCATTGTTCCATTTCAAGCGGTCCCAGTTTTTGCACTAATTCTCCAATGGCGATTCACCTTTCACCGGGAATGTAAAGGTCAAAGGGTTTAGCTAAATTAGGGAGTTCCAGGGCAAGGGTCTGAATTGACTGCTCTTTCCATTCTTGAAAGGCCACTTCTGGATTCTATTCAAAAGGATCATCATCTTTTCCTTTCAGTGTTTCATATAGAGGCCCAGCTAGTAGACTGTAGTTAGGGATCCAGAAGCAGCAAACCCTGGCCTCCCCAGGAACCCCTAAGCTGTCTTCTAGTTTTAGAAAGGGGTAAGGCTGAAAATGGTTTCTTCCCTTTCCTGGGATGGGCTTCTCTGACCTTCTGTGAGAATGAAGCCCAGGCAGGTCACCGCAGTCTGTGATATTTGAGCTTTTTCTTGGACAACTTCTATCCTTTATTGGCTTGGTAGTTCAGAGGCCTCCTTAGTAGGGCTGGTGATCAGAATGTCGTCTGCATATTGAAGGAGGGTTTCCTTTTCCAGAGGTAGAACTTTTAGGTCTTTAGCTAAGCTTTCCCCAAAGATGGTGTGGGAATTTTTGCACCCTTGGGGCCAGACGGCCCGGAAGTATTGTTTTAGTTGTATGTGGAGTCCTGCCACTCACAAGCCAAAATTTCTTGTGACTCTGGGACTAATGGAATACAAAAGAAGGCATCATTGAAGACTAATACAGAATACCATGTCCTGGTGGTTGGTAGAATGACCAGCAGGGTGTAGGAATTAGGAGCAACTGGAGGTATATCCTCGGTGGCTTCACTGACTGTCCTGACATCCTTTACCAGGTCCCCAGCAGCCCATGGGGCTCTCGTGGTCAGACCAATCCCAGAATATGGAGCTCACCTGGGCAGGTACCCCACCCCCACCCCAGCCCACGGGGCTCTCGTGGTCAGGCCCCTCCCAGGATACAGAGCTACCCTTGCAGGTACCGTGGCAGGGCTGGGCACACAGGAACCGTGCACATAGCCCTCATTGCAGAGCACCCCCAGCTCACCTGTCGCTCAGAGCTGACACAGAGCACCTCAGAGCAGGACTTGAACTAACAAACAGCAGCTGCGACAGGTCTGTGACCCTGGGCATCACTCCGTGAGGCCTCCCTCCACCTGGTCTTCCAGAGACTTCCACTGCACCCGGGGCACCAGGCCTCTGTCTCCAACCACCACCCACCCCTCCTCTGCCTGACTCCTGGGTTCCTCTCATTAGGAGAGGGTTTTCTTGAAGTTGTCTCCCACTCATGGGCCAGATAAAATGATTAGAAAACAAGCCAAAGCTGCAGCCCCTTGTCTATCCTGACTCTCAGGAGCCCACACCTGTTCCTTGGACCTGGCCGGTTCAGCAAGTTCCATTTTCTGCAACTGTGAGCCCCTGAGGGGTGATGATTGGCTGACCTGGGCAGCCTTACCGTGCCGGCCAGCCCTCCCCAGGTGTGCCTGGGTTGAGATCAATATAAATACCACTCCAGGCAGCAAGAGCCCCTGCAGCCGTGCCTGACGCCATTTTCTCTGCCCTGTCAGCAGTCTCGGGGCTGGGCTGGTGGGAGGGGGTGAGAGGCCACGGCTTTGTGGGTGGCCCAGTGTGAGTGGGGCTCTGCTGGACTTTCTGCAGCAGTTGCCAGGCTGCCACCTGCTAAAGAAGAGGATGTGTCACCCATACCTGCTGCTGGAATTTCTCCCTGGGCAGAGGTGAGGAAGGAAAAAAGCAGTGGGGGCAGGGACAGGACGGGTATCTCAGGCAGGGAAATGGAAATCTTCCAGAAGAGCACCCAGGGCCAGGACCATCCTGGCTGGCCTGCAGGCACCAAGTCGGCCGGCATGCTGTCACTCGTGTGGCTCTATGGCCCTTCCTCTAGGCTTTCAAGTCCTTGTATATATTCAGGTGTTTTACCTGGGACGGGTGGGAATAGTTCAGCAGCAACTGGCCTGGGGCTCAGCTCACGTTTACTCACAGATGCCTCGGCACGGTGCCCCAGCTTTGCAATGAGGACGCTTGTTGCGTGGGGGCTGCTGGCTGAATGGGAGACGATTCCCCACCACTGACCAACTTCAGAATTGTTTACAACTGGAGCAAGTGCCCTGATACGGTTTTCCTCTGTGTAACTGGTGGGTTCTGTGTTTTTTTTCTCTTTTTCGT
This sequence comes from Stenella coeruleoalba, assembly GCF_951394435.1. NCBI lineage: Eukaryota > Metazoa > Chordata > Mammalia > Artiodactyla > Delphinidae > Stenella > Stenella coeruleoalba. The sequence goes on along the minus strand of NW_027646029.1, from coordinate 124,045 downwards.
TTTTGGTTCAAGGTAGATTTTATTCCTCTTTTTTGTATTTACAGATATAAGCATGGAAATAATTTATTCATATAAATACATGTATGTGCAGGGAATAATTGTTTTTTCTGTTTTATTTTTTAAATTTTACTTCTTTTTAATTTTGAATTTTATTTTATATTTTTATACAGCAGGTTCTTATTGGTTATCTATTTTATACATATAAATGTATACATGCCAATCCCAGTCTCTCAACCCCTCCCACCACCACCCCCCCAACAGCTTTCCCCCCTTGTTGTCCATACGTTTGTTGTCTACATCTGTTGCTCTATTTATGCCTTGCAAAATGGTTAATCTGTACAGTTTTTCTAGGTTCCACATATATGCATGAATATACAAGATTTGTTTTTCTCTTTCTGACTTACTTCACTCTGTATGACAGTCTCTAGATCCATCGACGTCTCTACAAATGACCCAATTTCATTCCTTTTCATGGCTTAGTAATATTCCATTTTATATATGTACCACAGCTTTATGCATTCGTCTGTCTGTGGGCATTTAGGTTGCTTCCATTACCTCGATATTGTAAATAGTGATGCAATGAACATTGCGGTGAATGACTCTTTTTGATTTATGGTTTTGTCTGGGTATATGTCCAGTACTGGGATTGCTGTATCATATGGAAATTCTATTGTTAGTTTCTTAAGAAATTCCATATTGTTCTCCATAATGACTGTATCAATTTATATTCCCAACAATAGTGGAAGAGGGTTCCTTTTCTCCACACCCTTTCCAGCATTTTTTGTTTGTAGATTTTCAATGATGCCTATTCTACCAGGTGTGAGGTGATACCTCATTGTTGAATCCATTTCGTTGAGCAAGGGGTAGCTCTTGTCTATTACATATTTGGCTTATGGAACGGTATCTGTGCTAATTTCAAACTCTGCTTTTATGCAGCACCCCAACTCACCTTCCCCTTAAGCAGGCATAAGTTGGTTTTCTAAACTTGAGACCCTGTTCTGTTTTGTAATTCAGTTCATGTGTAGCCAAGTTCACATTCCGTGTATTAGTGATACCTTATGATGTTTCTTTTTCTGTGTGACTTATTTCACTTAGAATCATCGTGCCTCAATCCACTCATTATGCTGGTACGGGCCTGGTGACATAGATTTCATTGCTGAGTGGTATTCTGTTGTACAGAAGTACCGCAACTTCTTTATCCATTATTTGCTCTCTGGGATATTTAACTTGTGCCGTAGAAGAGATTCCTGTAAAAAGAGCCGTCCCAAATTTTGGGGTTGCTGTGTCTTTTTGATATTAATTTCCCTAAGCTATAGGACCATAAGTGGAAGTGCCCTAGGCTCTGTTGCTTTGTTTTTTAGATGTTTCAGGAAACACCATACACTTCTCCCGAGTGTCTGTTGGCAATTTACATCCCGCCCATCAGCATAACAAGGCTCCCAGTTCTCCATGGCCTGTCCTGCCTTTCTGGATTTTACACTTTATTCTGATGGCCCTTTTGACCGGGGGGAAGTGAGACTTCATTGTAGTGCAGATTTCCTTTGCAAGCTTGCTTGGTTGGCCAAAAAGGGCGTATGCGTTTTTTCCTGAATATATTCAGGAAAAAACGCATATGCCCTTTTGGCAAAGTGCATCATTGTGGACGTTCTGCCTCTTTTCCTACGCTTTCAATGCAATTCCAGTCTACCTCCTGAAATCGGTATCCTGCAATTCTGCCCCGCTTTCAAGTCCTCTTGGAAGCCTTACTTCAGTATATTTTTGGACGATAGCTGTCATTTATAACTCTGCAGGTTTGTGAATTACAGTGCCCCTGAGCTCCTTTCTTCAACTCGCTTTCTTGTGACCTGGCCGCAACACCGCAGGATGGCTTCAGGCCCTAATCTGGTTCCGGCACGGCACGCTGAGCCTTTGGTTATTTCCTCTTCCTGGTGGGAAATGAGAGTTAAATTTGCCCGTCCAGACACCTCCAGCTAGTCTCTCATTGGTTCTCCCTATTCCTGTTCATCTTCCGCAGAAATTGCAAACTGGGCCAAACAGGAGGTTAAAGGCAGTGACTCTCCAAGTTGGGAGAGTGTTAGTAAAGGGTCTGGAATGTTGCACCCACGTACCAGGGGAGGAAAACTGAGACATATTTGAACACGTCTCCCGTTCACACGGATGATCATACTCGGGGTTCCACATGCATGTTTTAGCTGAAGGAAGAATACCTTAAACCTGGAGAGTTGAGACCCGTGGAATGGGTACCATGCAATATGACTTCAAAGGGTCTTCATTTGCTCACCGAACCTCTCCAATCCTATCACTGCTGCGTTTATGCCCCTGTACACACGCTTGATTCTCTTTCGGAGACATAGCAATCCATAGGTTTTAAGATACTTACTAGTCAGGTACATTCTTAGGCGTTTAATATGGGGTGTTGAGTCCATTTCGTTGAGCAAGGAGTAGCTCTTGTCTATTCCATATTTGGCTTAAGGAACTTTATCTGTGCTCATTTCAATCTCTGGTTTTATGCAGCACCCCAACTCACCTTCCCCCTTAAGCAAGCGTAAGTGGGTTTTCTAAACTTGAGACACTGTTCTGTTTTGTAATTCAGTTCATGTGTAGCCAAGTTCACATTCTGTTAATTAGTGATACCTTATGATGTTTCTTTTCTGTGTGACTTATTTCAGTTCGAATCATCATACCTGAATCCACTCATTATGCTGCTACGGGCCTGATGACATAGATTTCATTGCTGAGTGATATTGCATTGTACGTACGTACCACAAGTTCTTTATCCATTTTTCACTTTCTGCGATATTGAACTTGTACCGTAAACGAGGTTCTTGTAAACAGAGGCGTCCCAAACTTTGGGGTGGCTGTGTCTTTTTGATTTTAATTTCCCTAAGCTATAGGACCATAAGTGGAAGTGCCCTAGGCTCTGTTGCTTTGTTTTTTAGATGTTTCAGGAAACACCATACACTTCTCCAGAATGGCTGTTGGCAATTTACATCCCGCCCATCAGCATAAGAAGGCTCCCAGTTCTCCATGGCCTGTCGTGCCTTTATGGATTTTACACTTTTTTCAGATGGCCCTTTTGACCGGGTGGAAGTGAGACTTCATTGTAGTGCAGATTTCCTTTGCAAGCTTGCTTGGTTGGCCAAAAAGGGCGTATGCGTTTTTTCCTGAATATATTCAGGAAAAAACGCATATGCCCTTTTTGGCCAAGTGCATCATTGTCGAGTTTCTGACTCTCTTCATATGCTTTCAATGCAATTCCAGTCTACCTCCTGAAATCGGTTTCCTGCAATTCTGCCTTGCTTTCAATGCCTCTTCATAGCCTTACTTCTGTATATTTTTGGACGATAGCTGTCATTTATAACTCTGCAGGTTTTTGAATTGCAGTGGCCCTTAGCTCCATTTTTTAGCTCTTATTTTTGTGGTCTTGCCCCATAACCACAGGATTCCTTGAAGCCCTATTTTTCTTCTGGGGCACCTTGCTGTGCCTTTGGTTAATTCTTCTTACTGTTGTGATATTAGAGTGACATGTGCCCATTGAAACCGCTACAGCTAGTTTCTCACTGGTTCCCCCTATTCCCATTCATCCTCTGCACTAACTGCAGACTGTGCGATACCAGAACTTAAAGGCATTGACTCCATGTGGGGATGTTGTTAGTAAAGCGGCTGGAATGTCGATCCGGAGCCCCAGGAGAGGAAAAATGAGGTGCGTTTTAGAAACCTTTCCCGATCATATGGTATACCAGTCGCTGGGTTTCCCAAGCATGGTTTAGCTGTAGGAAGATTCCCTTCAACCTGGAGTGTTGGGACCCTTGGACTGAGTAGCATGAAGTATTGCATTAAACTTTCGGCAGTTGCTCACCAAAGCTCACCAATCCTGTCAGCCCCAAGTGTCCAGCCTTATGTCTTATCCAGCTGTGGGTTTATATGTGGTCAATCCAGGTTGCATCACAGCCCCTGAGCGAATTTTGTAAGAATTTTTCTCTCTTTCATTGTTTCAGCGTTTTGTTTTTAAAATTTATTTCTATAATGGGGTTTAGCTCCTTTTCACTGCTGTGTTTGTGCCGCTCTGCACACACTTGATTCCCTTATGGAGATATATCAATACATGGGTTTTAAGATTCTTATTCCTCAGATATATTTCTCTGCGGTGTATAGGGTGTGTTGAGGCCTGTTCATTGAGCAAGGTGTAGATCTTGTCTAATACCTATTTGGTTTATTGAACGGTATCTGTGCTAATTTCAAACTCTGGTTTTATGCATCACCCCACCTCTCCTTTCCCCTTAAGCTGACATAAGTGTGTTTTCTAAATGTGAGACACTGTTCTGTTCTGTAATTCATTTCTTGTGCAGCCATATTTACCCTCCCTCTATAAGTGATATCTTATGATATGTTTCTTTTTCTGTTTGACTTATTTCAAGTAGTATTATCGGACCTAAATCCACTCTTTATCCTTCTACTAGCCTTATTACATTGATTTCATGGTGAAGAGATATTCCATTGTACATAAGTACCACATCTTCTTTATCCATTGTTCTCTTTCCTGGGATATTTAAGGTGTACTGAAGTTGAGGTTCTTGTAAACAGAGTAGCCCTAAACTGTGGTGTGCTTGTGTCTTGTTGATTTTTAGACTTCCCTAGATATACTCCCATGATTGGAAGTGTCCTATGCTCTGTAGCTCTGTTTTTTAGATGATTTAGGAACCACCATACACTTCTCCAGAGTGGCTCTCGGCAGTTCACACACTGCCCATCAGCGTATAAAGGCTCCCTGTTCTCCATGGCCTGTCCTGCATTTCTGGTTTTTACAATTTTTTAGGATGGCCCTTTTGACCGGTGGGAAGTGAGACTTCTTTGTTGTGCACATTTGCATTGCTTGCTTGCTTCGTTGCCCATAAAGTGCGTATGCGTTTTTTCCTGGATATAATCAGGAAAAAACGCATACGCCCTTTTGGGCCAACTGCATCATTGTCGAAATTCTGCCGCTTTTCATGTGCGTTAAAGACGAGTCCAATCTATCTCTTGAAATCTGTTTCTTGCAATTCTGTCTTGCATTCAGATCCTCTTCTTTGCCTTACCTCAACATATTTTTGGACGTTAGTTTTCATTTATAACTCTGCAGGTTTGTGAATTGCAGTGACCCTGAGCTCCATTTTTTAAGTTGCTCTTTTGTGAGCTGGCCTCAAACCCGCAGGATTGCTTCAGGCCCTATTTTGGCTCCGGTGAGGCAGGCTGAGCCTTTCTTTAATTCTTACTCTTAATGGGAAATTAGAGTGATATGTGCCCGTCCAAACCCCTACAACTCTTCTCTCATTGGTTCCCCCTCTTCCCGTTCATCCTCCTCACAATTTGCAAAATGTGTGAAACAGAAGTTTAAATGTGCTGATTCTCCAAGTGGGGAGATTCTAAGTAGCATGGCTGGAATGGTGAACAGGAGCACCAGGAGAGGATAAATGAGGTGCATTTTAGACACATCTCCCGATCACATGGTGTACAGTCCTCTGGGTTTTCCATGCATGTTTTAGCTGTAGGAAGATCCCTTGAACCTGCAGATTTGGGACCCATTGAATGGGTACCAGGTAGTATTACTTTAAAGGGTGTGCATTTCCTCACCCAACCTCACATTTCTCTTAGCGCAAACAGTTTCCAGCCTTATGTCTCATCCTGCTGTGGGTCTAGATGTGTTCAATCCATGTTGCATCACCGTCCCTGAGGAAAAGTTGTAAGAGGTTTTCTCTGTCTCTCTGTCGTTTATTTTTTTCAATTTATTACTATATTGGTTACAGCTGATTTTCAAAGCTCTGTTTCTTGCTGCTGTACATCCACTTGATTCGCGTACAGAGAGACATCAATAAATTCTTTTTCAGATTCTTACCAGTCGTATATATTCTTTTCCGGTGACTTGAGTGTGCTGAGTGCAGTTCTTTTAGCTACCGTGTAGGCCTTGTTGATTATCAGTTTGGTATTTGGAATGGTATCTTTGCTAATTTCAACCTCCTGGATGATGCCTCACCCCTCCCCACCTTTCCCGTTTAGCAGCCTTATGCGTGTTTTCTACATATTTGACTATGTTTTTGTTTTGTAATTTATTTCATGTGTAGCCATTTTGGATTCCACCTTTAAGTGATATCTTATGATATGTGTCTTTTTCTTTTTGAATTCTGTCACTTAGAATGATCATACGTAACTCCTCCGGAGTTGTTACAACTGGCCATATTTCATTGATTTCCAGGCTGAATAATATTCCACTCTACCTAAGTACCACATCTCTATCCATTTTTTCCCTCCAGAGACATTTAAGTTATATCCTAGTCGAGGATCTTTTAAACAGAGAGGGGGTAAACATTGGGGTGCCTGTGTCCTCTCGATTTTTGTTTTTCCCAAGATATACGCCCATGAGTGCAAGTGCCCTATGCTCTGTAGCTCATTTTTTAGATGCTTTAGTAAACACAATACACTTCTCCAGAATGGCCGTTGGCAATATACATTTCCACTATAAGTCTCACAGGGCTCCCTCTTCTCGTTGCCCTGTCCTGCATTTCTGTTGTTTACGCTTTATGAGGATGGCTCTTCTGACTGATGCGAAGTGATATCTTTTGTGGTATTGACTTCCAGTGCCCACCTGTTTGGTTGGCTAAAAAAGTGTATGCCCTTTTCTTGAATATATACAGAAAAGAACGCATACACCCTTTTTGGCCAACTGCAATGTTGGCAATGTTCAGCTCCTTTTCTTGTGCTTAATGGCGAGTCCTTTCTACCTCTTCAAATCCCTTTCCTGCCATTCTCCCTTGCTTACAAGTCCTTTTCTCTGACTTTCCTCAAGACATTTTTCAGTGATGGATATTTTCAACTCTGCAGTTTTGTGAATTTTACTGCCCCTGAGTTCCATTGTTCAACTCGTGTTTATGGGAACTGGCCACAAAGCAGCGGGATTTCCTCAAGCCCTATACTGTTTCCATGGGCAACCCTAGCCTTTGGTCAATTCGTCTTCCTGATTGGAAATTAGAGTGACATGTGCCTGTCTGAACACCTAGGACTTGTCTCTCATTGTTCCTCATCCTTCCGCTTCATCCTCTGGACAAATTCCAAACTGTACGCAACAGGATGTTGACAGTGCTGACATCTCCAAGTGGGGAGACTGTTAGTAAAGACGCTGGAGGGGTGAACCCGAGCACCAGGAGATGAGGAGATGAGATGCCTTTTCCAAACTCTTCCCGATCAGACGGTATACCATCCTCTGGGTGTGACAGACATGTTTTAGCAGTAGGAAGAGTCCCATTCATGTAAGGAGAACACCAGGGCTTTTTCAAAATCAGTGTCTCCCCGAAACCCAAACTGGGGAAGTTTTTAAGCTACGGCTACACATATGTTCATTAAGGGCCTTGGGAAGTAGGCAGAGTCCAAACTTTAGATGATTGAAGTCTTCAGGGTCAGAAGCACTCACCACCAGCTTCCCTTAGGCTACACTTTAACTGTCATTGATAGATGATGTCAATAAAAATATCTATTCTTTTTCAGATTATTTCCCCTTATAGGTTATTGCAAAATGTTGAGTGTAGTTCCCTGTGCTATACAGTAGTTCCTTGTTGATGATCTATTTTATACATAGCAGTGTGTATGTGTTCATTCTAAACTGTTAATTTATCCCTCCTCCCACCTTTCCCCTTTGGTAATAATAAATTATAAGATTTTATACTTCTCAGAAATGGGGGAGCTGAAAGAGAGGTATCATTTTCAATGGAAAAGCATTTAAAACAAGATTGAAGGTTTAACCAAGATTATTAGCTGTACATCCTTGGAAAGAAATCACTTCGTTTCTCTAATATTGACCTGACAAATAAGACAAACCTTTTCACTGAACTTGCTTATAAAAAGTGATGGAAATATCAAATGGAAGTGTTAAAAACATCTTATTTTACCCGAGCCTTATACACTGTTCTATGTTAACTACAGTTTGGCTCACACATCTGTTCATTGAGGTTACAATAGTCTCAATTTCTGTTACTGATCCTCCAGAGTGGACCCCAACAAGTGTCCCCCTGCCCAGTGTCATTGGGACCAACAGATCGAGACTGAGTTTGGTTCACAAGCAAAGGAAACTTTATATTTTGATCAGAGAATGGAGAGGTGAGAGCATGCACTACCCCGTGGGCTGTGGGCTGGGCTGCTGTGTAGAGATCCTGTCAGAGTCAGTGGGAGGGAGGGAGGCGGCGGAGCTCTCGAGGGCCGGGTTGGCTGTAGCTCAGGCTCTATATCGTGGAGTCTGCACTGGGCCCCAGGAGCTGAGGTGTCGACCCAGCCATTCTGCACTAGGAAATCTGGTCTGAAGTGCCGGGTGTGGAACCTCTGCATGCGGGACCCTAGGAGCACGTGAAATTAGACAAAGCACAAAGGATAAAAAAGGTTAGACTTGACTTTATTGCCCAGATTCTATTTTTATCTCCCAGGGATTTTTAATGGGCTTTGCTGGGGACAAACCCCTCCTCTGCCTTTTGTCCCGTTCCTCATTCTTGGAGTGCTGAGGGTGCAGACCCTTCTTCTGTAACTGCTGAGTGCTGAGTTGGGAGCCCTCATACCCTGGGGCGAGGGTCAGAGCTTCTCCCCAGCAGCCTCCCGGTGACGTTGATTGTCCCCAGGACCCCTGCCTCCCTGCTCGTCCACCTGAGCACCAGCATTGGAAGTGTTATAGATTCTAATGACCTTTAAGGGTCCAGGAAAGAGATGTGCAGAGACGCTGTGGGGGCCGGTTTCACCCCGCCCCACATTTGTTCGGCCACCTTAGGCTGACCGTCTCTGCCAGCCTAGATGCTCTGACCAGTAGTCTGCGCTTTCTTCAATTAGGCCCCTGAATTAACGTACAAACAGCACCAGGTGTCAGAGCCCTGCCCGCTCAACTCCCAGACAGTCCAGGGTCAGTGGTGACCAAGGACCATGATGGCTACTGAGTCAACAGCCTTTTGAAGTAAACAGGAGTCCAGCCGGTCTTATTGGCCACCATCATCACGGTGTCTGTAGGCTTTTCTATGGTGACAGTGTGGTATACTGTTCCCCCGCCAAGATTATTAGCTCCCCTCTGGGTGCAGTAAGTCCTGCAAGCAGTAGTCTACTCTTTTGGGACACACTCTTGTTGTTTTATGAGAGAAACTCCAGGTCAAGTGATGTTCACACGAGTCGTCATGGTGCCCTGTTGCCCCCGGTTATCTCTCTGGATGTTGGAGTTGGAGGGCCTCCTCACTCGAGGTCGGTGTGCCCACGGAGCGAACCCTGCAACTTCAGGGCATGGTTGGTGGTTAGGATCACCACGTGGGGTCCTTTTCCCTTAGGAGGGAGGTGGCCTTTTGGGCTGCTGATTTCCAGGTTTTTAGATACCGCCAGTATCTTGGCCAGATGTGGCAGTGGGCCAAGCCCCTTAGTGACCGTAGTTTATCCTACCTGGATGGCATTCTTGCATTGTTCCATTTCAAGCGGTCCCAGTTTTTGCACTAATTCTCCAATGGCGATTCACCTTTCACCGGGAATGTAAAGGTCAAAGGGTTTAGCTAAATTAGGGAGTTCCAGGGCAAGGGTCTGAATTGACTGCTCTTTCCATTCTTGAAAGGCCACTTCTGGATTCTATTCAAAAGGATCATCATCTTTTCCTTTCAGTGTTTCATATAGAGGCCCAGCTAGTAGACTGTAGTTAGGGATCCAGAAGCAGCAAACCCTGGCCTCCCCAGGAACCCCTAAGCTGTCTTCTAGTTTTAGAAAGGGGTAAGGCTGAAAATGGTTTCTTCCCTTTCCTGGGATGGGCTTCTCTGACCTTCTGTGAGAATGAAGCCCAGGCAGGTCACCGCAGTCTGTGATATTTGAGCTTTTTCTTGGACAACTTCTATCCTTTATTGGCTTGGTAGTTCAGAGGCCTCCTTAGTAGGGCTGGTGATCAGAATGTCGTCTGCATATTGAAGGAGGGTTTCCTTTTCCAGAGGTAGAACTTTTAGGTCTTTAGCTAAGCTTTCCCCAAAGATGGTGTGGGAATTTTTGCACCCTTGGGGCCAGACGGCCCGGAAGTATTGTTTTAGTTGTATGTGGAGTCCTGCCACTCACAAGCCAAAATTTCTTGTGACTCTGGGACTAATGGAATACAAAAGAAGGCATCATTGAAGACTAATACAGAATACCATGTCCTGGTGGTTGGTAGAATGACCAGCAGGGTGTAGGAATTAGGAGCAACTGGAGGTATATCCTCGGTGGCTTCACTGACTGTCCTGACATCCTTTACCAGGTCCCCAGCAGCCCATGGGGCTCTCGTGGTCAGACCAATCCCAGAATATGGAGCTCACCTGGGCAGGTACCCCACCCCCACCCCAGCCCACAGGGCTCTCGTGGTCAGGCCCCTCCCAGGATACAGAGCTACCCTTGCAGGTACCGTGGCAGGGCTGGGCACACAGGAACCGTGCACATAGCCCTCATTGCAGAGCACCCCCAGCTCACCTGTCGCTCAGAGCTGACACAGAGCACCTCAGAGCAGGACTTGAACTAACAAACAGCAGCTGCGACAGGTCTGTGACCCTGGGCATCACTCCGTGAGGCCTCCCTCCACCTGGTCTTCCAGAGACTTCCACTGCACCCGGGGCACCAGGCCTCTGTCTCCAACCACCACCCACCCCTCCTCTGCCTGACTCCTGGGTTCCTCTCATTAGGAGAGGGTTTTCTTGAAGTTGTCTCCCACTCATGGGCCAGATAAAATGATTAGAAAACAAGCCAAAGCTGCAGCCCCTTGTCTATCCTGACTCTCAGGAGCCCACACCTGTTCCTTGGACCTGGCCGGTTCAGCAAGTTCCATTTTCTGCAACTGTGAGCCCCTGAGGGGTGATGATTGGCTGACCTGGGCAGCCTTACCGTGCCGGCCAGCCCTCCCCAGGTGTGCCTGGGTTGAGATCAATATAAATACCACTCCAGGCAGCAAGAGCCCCTGCAGCCGTGCCTGACGCCATTTTCTCTGCCCTGTCAGCAGTCTCGGGGCTGGGCTGGTGGGAGGGGGTGAGAGGCCACGGCTTTGTGGGTGGCCCAGTGTGAGTGGGGCTCTGCTGGACTTTCTGCAGCAGTTGCCAGGCTGCCACCTGCTAAAGAAGAGGATGTGTCACCCATACCTGCTGCTGGAATTTCTCCCTGGGCAGAGGTGAGGAAGGAAAAAAGCAGTGGGGGCAGGGACAGGACGGGTATCTCAGGCAGGGAAATGGAAATCTTCCAGAAGAGCACCCAGGGCCAGGACCATCCTGGCTGGCCTGCAGGCACCAAGTCGGCCGGCATGCTGTCACTCGTGTGGCTCTATGGCCCTTCCTCTAGGCTTTCAAGTCCTTGTATATATTCAGGTGTTTTACCTGGGACGGGTGGGAATAGTTCAGCAGCAACTGGCCTGGGGCTCAGCTCACGTTTACTCACAGATGCCTCGGCACGGTGCCCCAGCTTTGCAATGAGGACGCTTGTTGCGTGGGGGCTGCTGGCTGAATGGGAGACGATTCCCCACCACTGACCAACTTCAGAATTGTTTACAACTGGAGCAAGTGCCCTGATACGGTTTTCCTCTGTGTAACTGGTGGGTTCTGTGTTTTTTTTCTCTTTTTCGTTTTTGGTTCAAGGTAGATTTTATTCCTCTTTTTTGTATTTACAGATATAAGCATGGAAATAATTTATTCATATAAATACATGTATGTGCAGGGAATAATTGTTTTTTCTGTTTTATTTTTTAAATTTTACTTCTTTTTAATTTTGAATTTTATTTTATATTTTTATACAGCAGGTTCTTATTGGTTATCTATTTTATACATATAAATGTATACATGCCAATCCCAGTCTCTCAACCCCTCCCACCACCACCCCCCCAACAGCTTTCCCCCCTTGTTGTCCATACGTTTGTTGTCTACATCTGTTGCTCTATTTATGCCTTGCAAAATGGTTAATCTGTACAGTTTTTCTAGGTTCCACATATATGCATGAATATACAAGATTTGTTTTTCTCTTTCTGACTTACTTCACTCTGTATGACAGTCTCTAGATCCATCGACGTCTCTACAAATGACCCAATTTCATTCCTTTTCATGGCTTAGTAATATTCCATTTTATATATGTACCACAGCTTTATGCATTCGTCTGTCTGTGGGCATTTAGGTTGCTTCCATTACCTCGATATTGTAAATAGTGATGCAATGAACATTGCGGTGAATGACTCTTTTTGATTTATGGTTTTGTCTGGGTATATGTCCAGTACTGGGATTGCTGTATCATATGGAAATTCTATTGTTAGTTTCTTAAGAAATTCCATATTGTTCTCCATAATGACTGTATCAATTTATATTCCCAACAATAGTGGAAGAGGGTTCCTTTTCTCCACACCCTTTCCAGCATTTTTTGTTTGTAGATTTTCAATGATGCCTATTCTACCAGGTGTGAGGTGATACCTCATTGTTGAATCCATTTCGTTGAGCAAGGGGTAGCTCTTGTCTATTACATATTTGGCTTATGGAACGGTATCTGTGCTAATTTCAAACTCTGCTTTTATGCAGCACCCCAACTCACCTTCCCCTTAAGCAGGCATAAGTTGGTTTTCTAAACTTGAGACCCTGTTCTGTTTTGTAATTCAGTTCATGTGTAGCCAAGTTCACATTCCGTGTATTAGTGATACCTTATGATGTTTCTTTTTCTGTGTGACTTATTTCACTTAGAATCATCGTGCCTCAATCCACTCATTATGCTGGTACGGGCCTGGTGACATAGATTTCATTGCTGAGTGGTATTCTGTTGTACAGAAGTACCGCAACTTCTTTATCCATTATTTGCTCTCTGGGATATTTAACTTGTGCCGTAGAAGAGATTCCTGTAAAAAGAGCGGTCCCAAATTTTGGGGTTGCTGTGTCTTTTTGATATTAATTTCCCTAAGCTATAGGACCATAAGTGGAAGTGCCCTAGGCTCTGTTGCTTTGTTTTTTAGATGTTTCAGGAAACACCATACACTTCTCCCGAGTGTCTGTTGGCAATTTACATCCCGCCCATCAGCATAACAAGGCTCCCAGTTCTCCATGGCCTGTCCTGCCTTTCTGGATTTTACACTTTATTCTGATGGCCCTTTTGACCGGGGGGGAGTGAGACTTCATTGTAGTGCAGATTTCCTTTGCAAGCTTGCTTGGTTGGCCAAAAAGGGCGTATGCGTTTTTTCCTGAATATATTCAGGAAAAAACGCATATGCCCTTTTGGCCAAGTGCATCATTGTGGACGTTCTGCCTCTTTTCCTACGCTTTCAATGCAATTCCAGTCTACCTCCTGAAATCGGTATCCTGCAATTGTGCCCCGCTTTCAAGTCCTCTTGGAAGCCTTACTTCAGTATATTTTTGGACGATAGCTGTCATTTATAACTCTGCAGGTTTGTGAATTACAGTGCCCCTGAGCTCCTTTCTTCAACTCGCTTTCTTTTGAGCTGGCCGCAACACCGCAGGATGGCTTCAGGCCCTAATCTGGTTCCGGCACGGCACGCTGAGCCTTTGGTTATTTCCTCTTCCTGGTGGGAAATGAGAGTTAAATTTGCCCGTCCAGACACCTCCAGCTAGTCTCTCATTGGTTCTCCCTATTCCTGTTCATCTTCCGCAGAAATTGCAAACTGGGCCAAACAGGAGGTTAAAGGCAGTGACTCTCCAAGTTGGGAGAGTGTTAGTAAAGGGTCTGGAATGTTGCACCCGCGTACCAGGGGAGGAAAACTGAGACATATTTGAACACGTCTCCCGTTCACACGGATGATCATACTCGGGGTTCCACATGCATGTTTTAGCTGAAGGAAGAATACCTTAAACCTGGAGAGTTGAGACCCGTGGAATGGGTACCATGCAATATGACTTCTAAGGGTCTTCATTTGCTCACCGAACCTCTCCAATCCTATCACTGCTGCGTTTATGCCCCTGTACACACGCTTGATTCTCTTTCGGAGACATAGCAATCCATAGGTTTTAAGATACTTACTAGTCAGGTACATTCTTAGGCGTTTAATATGGGGTGTTGAGTCCATTTCGTTGAGCAAGGAGTAGCTCTTGTCTATTCCATATTTGGCTTAAGGAACTTTATCTGTGCTCATTTCAATCTCTGGTTTTATGCAGCACCCCAACTCACCTTCCCCCTTAAGCAAGCGTAAGTGGGTTTTCTAAACTTGAGACACTGTTCTGTTTTGTAATTCAGTTCATGTGTAGCCAAGTTCACATTCTGTTAATTAGTGATACCTTATGATGTTTCTTTTCTGTGTGACTTATTTCAGTTCGAATCATCATACCTGAATCCACTCATTATGCTGCTACAGGCCTGATGACATAGATTTCATTGCTGAGTGATATTGCATTGTACGTAAGTACCACAAGTTCTTTATCCATTTTTCACTTTCTGCGATATTGAACTTGTACCGTAAACGAGGTTCTTGTAAACAGAGGCGTCCCAAACTTTGGGGTGGCTGTGTCTTTTTTATTTTAATTTCCCTAAGCTATAGGACCATAAGTGGAAGTGCCCTAGGCTCTGTTGCTTTGTTTTTTAGATGTTTCAGGAAACACCATACACTTCTCCAGAATGGCTGTTGGCAATTTACATCCCGCCCATCAGCATAAGAAGGCTCCCAGTTCTCCATGGCCTGTCGTGCCTTTATGGATTTTACACTTTTTTCAGATGGCCCTTTTGACCGGGTGGAAGTGAGACTTCATTGTAGTGCAGATTTCCTTTGCAAGCTTGCTTGGTTGGCCAAAAAGGGCGTATGCGTTTTTTCCTGAATATATTCAGGAAAAAACGCATACGCCCTTTTTGGCCAAGTGCATCATTGTGGACGTTCTGCCTCTTTTCCTATGCTTTCAATGCAATTCCAGTCTACCTCCTGAAATCGGATTCCTGCAATTCTGCCCCGCTTTCAAGTCCTCTTGGCAGCCTTACTTCAGTCTATTTTTGGACGATAGCTGTCATTTATAACTCTGCAGGTTTGTGAATTACAGTGCCCCTGAGCTCCTTTCTTCAACTCGCTTTCTTTTGAGCTGGCCGCAACACCGCAGGATGGCTTCAGGCCCTAATCTGGTTCCGGTACGGCACGCTGAGCCTTTGGTTATTTCCTCTTCTTGGTGGGAAATGAGAGTTAAATTTGCCCGTCCAGACACCTCCAGCTAGCCTCTCATTGGTTCTCGCTATTCCTGTTCATCTTCCGCAGAAATTGCAAACTGGGCCAAACAGGAGGTTAAAGGGACTGACTCTCCAAGTGGGGAGAGTGTTAGTAAAGCGTCTGGAATGTTGCACCCGAGTACCAGGGGAGGAAAACTGAGACATATTTGAACACGTCTCCCGATCACATGGTTGATCATACTCTGGGTTCCACATGCATGTTTTAGCTGAAGGAAGAATACCTAAAATCTGTGTAGTTGAAACCCGTGGAATGAATACCATGCAATATGACTTCAAAGGTCTTCATTTGCTCACTGAACCTCTCCAATCCTATCACTGCTGCGTTTATGCCCCTGTACACATGCTTGATTCTCTTTCGGAGACATAGCAATCTATAGGTTTTAAGATACTTACTAGTCAGGTACATTCTTAGGCGTTTAATATGCGGTGTTGAGTCCACTTCGTTGAGCAAGGAGTAGCTCTTGTCTATTCCATATTTGGCTTAAGGAACTTTGTGCTCATTTCAATCTCTGGTTTTATGCAGCACCCCAACTCACCTTTCCCCTTAAGCAAGCATAAGTTGGTTTTCTAAATTTGAGACCCTGTTCTGTTCTGTAATTCAGTTCCTGTGTAGCCAAGTTTACATTCCGTGTATTACTGATATCTTATGATGTTTCTTTTTCTGTGTGACTTATTTCAGTTAGAATTACCATACCCGAATCCACTCATTATGCTGCTACGGGCCTGGTGACATAGATTTCATTGCTGAGTGATATTGCTTTGTACATGAGTACCACAACTTCTTTATCCATTTTTCACTTTCTGTGATATTGAACTTGTACGGTAAATGAGGTTCTTGTAAACAGAGGCGTCCCAAACTTTGGGGTGGCTGTGTCTTTTTGATTTTAATTTCCCTAAGCTATAGGACCATAAGTGGAAGTGCACTAGGCTCTGATGCTTTGTTTTTTAGATGTTTCAGGAAACACCATACACTTCTCCGGAGTGGCTGTTGGCAATTTACATCCCGCCCATCAGCATAACAAGGCTCCCAGTTCTCCATGGCCTGTCCTGCCTTTCTGGATTTTACACTTTTTTCAGATGGCCCTTTTGACCGGGGGGAAGTGAGACTTCATTGTAGTGCAGATTTCCTTTGCAAGCTTGCTTGGTTGTCCAAAAAGGGCGTATGCGTTTTTTCCTGAATATATTCAGGAAAAAACGCATACGCCCTTTTTGGCCAAGTGCATCATTGTGGACGTTCTGCCTCTTTTCCTATGCTTTCAATGCAATTCCAGTCTACCTCCTGAAATCGGTTTCCTGCAATTCTGCCCCGCTTTCAAGTCCTCTTGGCAGCCTTACTTCAGTCTATTTTTGGACGATAGCTGTCATTTATAACTCTGCAGGTTTGTGAATTACAGTGCCCCTGAGCTCCTTTCTTCAACTCGCTTTCTTTTGAGCTGGCCGCAACACCGCAGGATGGCTTCAGGCCCTAATCTGGTTCCGGTTCGGCACGCTGAGCCTTTGGTTATTTCCTCTTCTTGGTGGGAGATGAGAGTTAAATTTGCCCGTCCAGACACCTCCAGCTAGCCTCTCATTGGTTCTCGCTATTCCTGTTCATCTTCCGCAGAAATTGCAAACTGGGCCAAACAGGAGGTTAAAGGGACTGACTCTCCAAGTGGGGAGAGTGTTAGTAAAGCGTCTGGAATGTTGCACCCGAGTACCAGGGGAGGAAAACTGAGACATATTTGAACACGTCTCCCGATCACATGGTTGATCATACTCTGGGTTCCACATGCATGTTTTAGCTGAAGGAAGAATACCTAAAATCTGTGTAGTTGAAACCCGTGGAATGGGTACCATGCAATATGACTTCAAAGGTCTTCATTTGCTCACTGAACCTCTCCAATCCTATCACTGCTGCGTTTATGCCCCTGTACACATGCTTGATTCTCTTTCGGAGACATAGCAATCTATAGGTTTTAAGATACTTACTAGTCAGGTACATTCTTAGGCGTTTAATATGCGGTGTTGAGTCCACTTCGTTGAGCAAGGAGTAGCTCTTGTCTATTCCATATTTGGCTTAAGGAACTTTGTGCTCATTTCAATCTCTGGTTTTATGCAGCACCCCAACTCACCTTTCCCCTTAAGCAAGCATAAGTTGGTTTTCTAAATTTGAGACCCTGTTCTGTTCTGTAATTCAGTTCCTGTGTAGCCAAGTTTACATTCCGTGTATTACTGATATCTTATGATGTTTCTTTTTCTGTGTGACTTATTTCAGTTAGAATCACCATACCCGAATCCACTCATTATGCTGCTACGGGCCTGGTGACATAGATTTCATTGCTGAGTGATATTGCTTTGTACATGAGTACCACAACTTCTTTATCCATTTTTCACTTTCTGTGATATTGAACTTGTACGGTAAACGAGGTTCTTGTAAACAGAGGCGTCCCAAACTTTGGGGTGGCTGTGTCTTTTTGATTTTAATTTCCCTAAGCTATAGGACCATAAGTGGAAGTGCACTAGGCTCTGTTGCTTTGTTTTTTAGATGTTTCAGGAAACACCATACACTTCTCCGGAGTGGCTGTTGGCAATTTACATCCCGCCCATCAGCATAACAAGGCTCCCAGTTCTCCATGTCCTGTCCTGCCTTTCTGGATTTTACACTTTTTTCAGATGGCCCTTTTGACCGGGGGGAAGTGAGACTTCATTGTAGTGCAGATTTCCTTTGCAAGTTTGCTTGGTTGGCCAAAAAGGGCGTATGCGTTTTTTCCTGAATATATTCAGGAAAAAACGCATACGCCCTTTTTGGCCAAGTGCATCATTGTGGACGTTCTGCCTCTTTTCCTATGCTTTCAATGCAATTCCAGTCTACCTCCTGAAATCGGATTCCTGCAATTCTGCCCCGCTTTCAAGTCCTCTTGGCAGCCTTACTTCAGTCTATTTTTGGACGATAGCTGTCATTTATAACTCTGCAGGTTTGTGAATTACAGTGCCCCTGAGCTCCTTTCTTCAACTCGCTTTCTTTTGAGCTGGCCGCAACACCGCAGGATGGCTTCAGGCCCTAATCTGGTTCCGGTACGGCACGCTGAGCCTTTGGTTATTTCCTCTTCCTGGTGGGAAATGAGAGTTAAATTTGCCCGTCCAGACACCTCCAGCTAGCCTCTCATTGGTTCTCGCTATTCCTGTTCATCTTCCGCAGAAATTGCAAACTGGGCCAAACAGGAGGTTAAAGGGACTGACTCTCCAAGTGGGGAGAGTGTTAGTAAAGCGTCTGGAATGTTGCACCCGAGTACCAGGGGAGGAAAACTGAGACATATTTGAACACGTCTCCCGATCACATGGTTGATCATACTCTGGGTTCCACATGCATGTTTTAGCTGAAGGAAGAATACCTAAAATCTGTGTAGTTGAAACCCGTGGAATGAATACCATGCAATATGACTTCAAAGGTCTTCATTTGCTCACTGAACCTCTCCAATCCTATCACTGCTGCGTTTATGCCCCTGTACACATGCTTGATTCTCTTTCGGAGACATAGCAATCTATAGGTTTTAAGATACTTACTAGTCAGGTACATTCTTAGGCGTTTAATATGCGGTGTTGAGTCCACTTCGTTGAGCAAGGAGTAGCTCTTGTCTATTCCATATTTGGCTTAAGGAACTTTGTGCTCATTTCAATCTCTGGTTTTATGCAGCACCCCAACTCACCTTTCCCCTTAAGCAAGCATAAGTTGGTTTTCTAAATTTGAGACCCTGTTCTGTTCTGTAATTCAGTTCCTGTGTAGCCAAGTTTACATTCCGTGTATTACTGATATCTTATGATGTTTCTTTTTCTGTGTGACTTATTTCAGTTAGAATCACCATACCCGAATCCACTCATTATGCTGCTACGGGCCTGGTGACATAGATTTCATTGCTGAGTGATATTGCTTTGTACATGAGTACCACAACTTCTTTATCCATTTTTCACTTTCTGTGATATTGAACTTGTACGGTAAACGAGGTTCTTGTAAACAGAGGCGTCCCAAACTTTGGGGTGGCTGTGTCTTTTTGATTTTAATTTCCCTAAGCTATAGGACCATAAGTGGAAGTGCACCAGGCTCTGTTGCTTTGTTTTTTAGATGTTTCAGGAAACACCATACACTTCTCCGGAGTGGCTGTTGGCAATTTACATCCCGCCCATCAGCATAACAAGGCTCCCAGTTCTCCATGGCCTGTCCTGCCTTTCTGGATTTTACACTTTTTTCAGATGGCCCTTTTGACCGGGGGGAAGTGAGACTTCATTGTAGTGCAGATTTCCTTTGCAAGCTTGCTTGGTTGGCCAAAAAGGGCGTATGCGTTTTTTCCTGAATATATTCAGGAAAAAACGCATACGCCCTTTTTGGCCAAGTGCATCATTGTGGACGTTCTGCCTCTTTTCCTATGCTTTCAATGCAATTCCAGTCTACCTCCTGAAATCGGTTTCCTGCAATTCTGCCCCGCTTTCAAGTCCTCTTGGCAGCCTTACTTCAGTCTATTTTTGGACGATAGCTGTCATTTATAACTCTGCAGTTTTGTGAATTACAGTGCCCCTGAGCTCCTTTCTTCAACTCGCTTTCTTTTGAGCTGGCCGCAACACCGCAGGATGGCTTCAGGCCCTAATCTGGTTCCGGTTCGGCACGCTGAGCCTTTGGTTATTTCCTCTTCCTGGTGGGAAATGAGAGTTAAATTTGCCCGTCCAGACACCTCCAGCTAGCCTCTCATTGGTTCTCGCTATTCCTGTTCATCTTCCACAGAAATTGCAAACTGGGCCAAACAGGAGGTTAAAGGGACTGACTGTCCAAGTCGGGAGAGTGTTAGTAAAGCGTCTGGAATGTTCCACCGAAGTACCAGGGGACGAAAACTGAGACATATTTGAACACGTCTCCCGTTCACATGGTTGATCATACTCTGGGTTCCACATGCATGTTTTAGCTGAAGAAAGAATACCTTAAACCTGGAGAGTTGAGACCCGTGGAATGGGTACCATGCAATATGACTTCAAAGGGTCTTCATTTGCTCACCGAATCTCTCCAATCCTATCACTGCTGCGTTTATGACCCTTGTACACACGCTTGATTCTCTTTTGGAGACATAGCAATCCATAGGTTTTAAGATACTTACTAGTCAGGTATATTCTTAGGCGTTTAATATGGGGTGTGGAGTCCATTTCGTTGAGCAAGGAGTAGCTCTTGTCTATTCCATATTTGGCTTAAGGAACTTTATCTGTGCTCATTTGAATCTCTGGTTTTATGCAGCACCCCAACTCACCTTTCCACTTAAGCAAGCATAAGTTGGTTTTCTAAATTTGAGACCCTGTTCTGTTTTGCAATTCAGTTCCTCTGTAGCCAAGTTTAAATTCCATGTATTAGTGATATTTTTTGATGTTTCTTTTTCTGTGTGACTTATTTCAGTTAGAATCACCATACCCGAATCCACTCATTATGCTGCTACGGGCCTGGTGACATAGATTTCATTGCTGAGTGATATTGCTTTGTACATGAGTACCACAACTTCTTTATCCATTTTTCACTTTCTGTGATATTGAACTTGTACGGTAAACGAGATTCTTGTAAACAGAGGCGTCCCAAACTTTGGGGTGGCTGTGTCTTTTTGATTTTAATTTCCCTAAGCTATAGGACCATAAGTGGAAGTGCACTAGGCTCTGTTGCTTTGTTTTTTAGATGTTTCAGGAAACACCATACACTTCTCCGGAGTGGCTGTTGGCAATTTACATCCCGCCCATCAGCATAACAAGGCTCCCAGTTCTCCATGTCCTGTCCTGCCTTTCTGGATTTTACACTTTTTTCAGATGACCCTTTTGACCGGGGGGAAGTGAGACTTCATTGTAGTGCAGATTTCCTTTGCAAGCTTGCTTGGTTGGCCAAAAAGGGCGTATGCGTTTTTTCCTGAATATATTCAGGAAAAAACGCATACGCCCTTTTTGGCCAAGTGCATCATTGTGGACGTTCTGCCTCTTTTCCTATGCTTTCAATGCAATTCCAGTCTACTTCCTGAAATCGGATTCCTGCAATTCTGCCCCGCTTTCAAGTCCTCTTGGCAGCCTTACTTCAGTCTATTTTTGGACGATAGCTGTCATTTATAACTCTGCAGGTTTGTGAATTACAGTGCCCCTGAGCTCCTTTCTTCAACTCGCTTTCTTTTGAGCTGGCCGCAACACCGCAGGATGGCTTCAGGCCCTAATCTGGTTCCGGTACGGCACGCTGAGCCTTTGGTTATTTCCTCTTCCTGGTGGGAAATGAGAGTTAAATTTGCCCGTCCAGACACCTCCAGCTAGCCTCTCATTGGTTCTCGCTATTCCTGTTCATCTTCCGCAGAAATTGCAAACTGGGCCAAACAGGAGGTTAAAGGGACTGACTCTCCAAGTGGGGAGAGTGTTAGTAAAGCGTCTGGAATGTTGCACCCGAGTACCAGGGGAGGAAACCTGAGACATATTTGAACACGTCTCCCGATCACATGGTTGATCATACTCTGGGTTCCACATGCATGTTTTAGCTGAAGGAAGAATACCTAAAATCTGTGTAGTTGAAACCCGTGGAATGGGTACCATGCAATATGACTTCAAAGGTCTTCATTTGCTCACTGAACCTCTCCAATCCTATCACTGCTGCATTTATGCCCCTGTACACATGCTTGATTCTCTTTCGGAGACATAGCAATCTATAGGTTTTAAGATACTTACTAGTCAGGTACATTCTTAGGCGTTTAATATGCGGTGTTGAGTCCATTTCGTTGAGCAAGGAGTAGCTCTTGTCTATTCCATATTTGGCTTAAGGAACTTTGTGCTCATTTCAATCTCTGGTTTTATGCAGCACCCCAACTCACCTTTTCCCTTTAGCAAGCATAAGTTGGTTTTCTAAATTTGAGACCCTGTTCTGTTCTGTAATTCAGTTCCTGTGTAGCCAAGTTTACATTCCGTGTATTACTGATATCTTATGATGTTTCTTTTTCTGTGTGACTTATTTCAGTTAGAATCACCATACCCGAATCCACTCATTATGCTGCTATGGGCCTGGTGACATAGATTTCATTGCTGAGTGATATTGCTTTGTACATGAGTACCACAACTTCTTTATCCATTTTTCACTTTCTGTGATATTGAACTTGTACGGTAAACGAGGTTCTTGTAAACAGAGGCGTCCCAAACTTTGGGGTGGCTGTGTCTTTTTTATTTTAATTTCCCTAAGCTATAGGACCATAAGTGGAAGTGCACTAGGCTCTGTTGCTTTGTTTCTTAGATGTTTCAGGAAACACCATACACTTCTCCGGAGTGGCTGTTGGCAATTTACATCCCGCCCACCAGCATAACAAGGCTCCCAGTTCTCCATGTCCTGTCCTGCCTTTCTGGATTTTACACTTTTTTCAGATGGCCCTTTTAACCGTGGGGAAGTGAGACTTCATTGTAGTGCAGATTTCCTTTGCAAGCTTGCTTGGTTGGCCAAAAAGGGCGTATGCGTTTTTTCCTGAATATATTCAGGAAAAAACGCATACGCCCTTTTTGGCCAAGTACATCATTGTGGACGTTCTGCCTCTTTTCCTATGCTTTCAATGCAATTCCAGTCTACCTCCTGAAATCGGTTTCCTGCAATTCTGCCCCGCTTTCAAGTCCTCTTGGCAGCCTTACTTCAGTCTATTTTTGGACGATAGCTGTCATTTATAACTCTGCAGGTTTGTGAATTACAGTGCCCCTGAGCTCCTTTCTTCAACTCGCTTTCTTTTGAGCTGGCCGCAACACCGCAGGATGGCTTCAGGCCCTAATCTGGTTCCGGTACGGCACGCTGAGCCTTTGGTTATTTCCTCTTCCTGGTGGGAAATGAGAGTTAAATTTGCCCGTCCAGACACCTCCAGCTAGCCTCTCATTGGTTCTCGCTATTCCTGTTCATCTTCCGCAGAAATTGCAAACTGGGCCAAACAGGAGGTTAAAGAGACTGACTCTCCAAGTGGGGAGAGTGTTAGTAAAGTGTCTGGAATGTTGCACCCGAGCACCAGGGGAGGAAAACTGAGACATATTTGAACACGTCTCCCGATCACATGGTTGATCATACTCTGGGTTCCACATGCATGTTTTAGCTGAAGGAAGAATACCTAAAATCTGCGTAGTTGAAATCCGTGGAATGGGTACCATGCAATATGACTTCAAAGGTCTTCATTTGCTCACTGAACCTCTCCAATCCTATCACTGCTGCGTTTATGCCCCTGTACACATGCTTGATTCTCTTTTGGAGACATAGCAATCTATAGGTTTTAAGATACTTACTAGTCAGGTACATTCTTAGGCGTTTAATATGCGGTGTTGAGTCCATTTCGTTGAGCAAGGAGTAGCTCTTGTCTATTCCATATTTGGCTTAAGGAACTTTGTGCTCATTTCAATCTCTGGTTTTATGCAGCACCCCAACTCACCTTTCCCCTTAAGCAAGCATAAGTTGGTTTTCTAAATTTGAGACCCTGTTCTGTTCTGTAATTCAGTTCCTGTGTAGCCAAGTTTACATTCCGTGTATTACTGATATCTTATGATGTTTCTTTTTCTGTGTGACTTATTTCAGTTAGAATCATCATACCTGAATCCACTCATTGTGCTGCTAAGGGCCTGATGACACAGATTTCATTGCTGAGTGATATTGCTTTGTAACTAAATACCACAACTTCTTTATCCATTTTTCACTTTCTGCAATGTTGAACTTGTACTGTAAACGAGGTTCTTGTAAACAGAGCCGTTCCAAACTTTGGGGTGGCTGTGTCTTTTTGATTTTAATTTCCCTAAGCTATAGGACCATAAGTGGAAGTGCCCTGGGTTCTGTTGCTTTGTTTTTTAGATGTTTCAGGAAACACCATACACTTCTCCCGAGTGGTTGTTGGCAATTTACATCCCGCCCATCAGCATAACAAGGCTCCCAGTTCTCCATGGCCTGTCCTGCCTTTCTGGATTTTACACTTTTTTCAGATGACCCTTTTGACCGGGGGGAAGTGAGACTTCATTGTAGTGCAGATTTCCTTTGCAAGCTTGCTTGGTTGGCCAAAAAGGGCGTATGCGTTTTTTCCTGAATATATTCAGGAAAAAACGCATACGCCCTTTTTGGCCAAGTGCATCATTGTGGACGTTCTGCCTCTTTTCCTATGCTTTCAATGCAATTCCAGTCTACCTCCTGAAATCGGATTCCTGCAATTCTGCCCCGCTTTCAAGTCCTCTTGGCAGCCTTACTTCAGTCTATTTTTGGACGATAGCTGTCATTTATAACTCTGCAGGTTTGTGAATTACAGTGCCCCTGAGCTCCTTTCTTCAACTCGCTTTCTTTTGAGCTGGCCGCAACACCGCAGGATGGCTTCAGGCCCTAATCTGGTTCCGGTACGGCACGCTGAGCCTTTGGTTATTTCCTCTTCCTGGTGGGAAATGAGAGTTAAATTTGCCCGTCCAGACACCTCCAGCTAGCCTCTCATTGGTTCTCGCTATTCCTGTTCATCTTCCGCAGAAATTGCAAACTGGGCCAAACAGGAGGTTAAAGGGACTGACTCTCCAAGTGGGGAGAGTGTTAGTAAAGCGTCTGGAATGTTGCACCCGAGTACCAGGGGAGGAAAACTGAGACATATTTGAACACGTCTCCCGATCACATGGTTGATCATACTCTGGGTTCCACATGCATGTTTTAGCTGAAGGAAGAATACCTAAAATCTGTGTAGTTGAAACCCGTGGAATGGGTACCATGCAATATGACTTCAAAGGTCTTCATTTGCTCACTGAACCTCTCCAATCCTATCACTGCTGCGTTTATGTCCCTGTACACATGCTTGATTCTCTTTCGGAGACATAGCAATCTATAGGTTTTAAGATACTTACTAGTCAGGTACATTCTTAGGCGTTTAATATGCGGTGTTGAGTCCACTTCGTTGAGCAAGGAGTAGCTCTTGTCTATTCCATATTTGGCTTAAGGAACTTTGTGCTCATTTCAATCTCTGGTTTTATGCAGCACCCCAACTCACCTTTCCCCTTAAGCAAGCATAAGTTGCTTTTCTAAATTTGAGACCCTGTTCTGTTCTGTAATTCAGTTCCTGTGTAGCCAAGTTTACATTCCGTGTATTACTGATATCTTATGATGTTTCTTTTTCTGTGTGACTTATTTCAGTTAGAATCACCATACCCGAATCCACTCATTATGCTGCTACGGGCCTGGTGACATAGATTTCATTGCTGAGTGATATTGTTTTGTACATGAGTACCACAACTTCTTTATCCATTTTTCACTTTCTGCGATATTGAACTTGTACGGTAAACGAGGTTCTTGTAAACAGAGGCGTCCCAAACTTTGGGGTGGCTGTGTCTTTTTGATTTTATTTTCCCTAAGCTATAGGACCATAAGTGGAAGTGCACTAGGCTCTGTTGCTTTGTTTTTTAGATGTTTCCGGAAACACCATACACTTCTCCCGAGTGGTTGTTGGCAATTTACATCCCGCCCATCAGCATAACAAGGCTCCCAGTTCTCCATGGCCTGTCCTGCCTTTCTGGATTTTACACTTTTTTCAGATGGCCCTTTTGACCGGGGGGAAGTGAGACTTCATTGTAGTGCAGATTTCCTTTGCAAGCTTGCTTGGTTGGCCAAAAAGGGCGTATGCGTTTTTTCCTGAATATATTCAGGAAAAAACGCATACGCCCTTTTTGGCCAAGTGCATCATTGTGGACGTTCTGCCTCTTTTCCTATGCTTTCAATGCAATTCCAGTCTACCTCCTGAAATCGGTTTCCTGCAATTCTGCCCCGCTTTCAAGTCCTCTTGGCAGCCTTACTTCAGTCTATTTTTGGACGATAGCTGTCATTTATAACTCTGCAGGTTTGTGAATTACAGTGCCCCTGAGCTCCTTTCTTCAACTCGCTTTCTTTTGAGCTGGCCGCAACACCGCAGGATGGCTTCAGGCCCTAATCTGGTTCCGGTACGGCACGCTGAGCCTTTGGTTATTTCCTCTTCCTGGTGGGAAATGAGAGTTAAATTTGCCCGTCCAGACACCTCCAGCTAGCCTCTCATTGGTTCTCGCTATTCCTGTTCATCTTCCGCAGAAATTGCAAACTGGGCCAAACAGGAGGTTAAAGGGACTGACTCTCCAAGTGGGGAGAGTGTTAGTAAAGCGTCTGGAATGTTGCACCCGAGTACCAGGGGAGGAAAACTGAGACATATTTGAACACGTCTCCCGATCACATGGTTGATCATACTCTGGGTTCCACATGCATGTTTTAGCTGAAGGAAGAATACCTAAAATCTGCGTAGTTGAAACCCGTGGAATGGGTACCATGCAATATGACTTCAAAGGTCTTCATTTGCTCACTGAACCTCTCCAATCCTATCACTGCTGCGTTTATGCCCCTGTACACATGCTTGATTCTCTTTCGGAGACATAGCAATCTATAGGTTTTAAGATACTTACTAGTCAGGTACATTCTTAGGCGTTTAATATGCGGTGTTGAGTCCATTTCATTGAGCAAGGAGTAGCTCTTGTCTATTCCATATTTGGCTTAAGGAACTTTGTGCTCATTTCAATCTCTGGTTTTATGCAGCACCCCAACTCACCTTTCCCCTTAAGCAAGCATAAGTTGGTTTTCTAAATTTGAGACCCTGTTCTGTTCTGTAATTCAGTTCCTGTGTAGCCAAGTTTACATTCCGTGTATTACTGATATCTTATGATGTTTCTTTTTCTGTGTGACTTATTTCAGTTAGAATCACCATACCCGAATCCACTCATTATGCTGCTACGGGCCTGGTGACATAGATTTCATTGCTGAGTGATATTGCTTTGTACATGAGTACCACAACTTCTTTATCCATTTTTCACTTTCTGTGATATTGAACTTGTACGGTAAACGAGGTTCTTGTAAACAGAGGCGTCCCAAACTTTGGGGTGGCTGTGTCTTTTTTATTTTAATTTCCCTAAGCTATAGGACCATAAGTGGAAGTGCACTAGGCTCTGTTGCTTTGTTTTTTAGATGTTTCAGGAAACACCATACACTTCTCCCGAGTGTCTGTTGGCAATTTACATCCCGCCCATCAGCATAACAAGGCTCCCAGTTCTCCATGTCCTGTCCTGCCTTTCTGGATTTTACACTTTTTTCAGATGGCCCTTTTGACCGGGGGGAAGTGAGACTTCATTGTAGTGCAGATTTCCTTTGCAAGCTTGCTTGGTTGGCCAAAAAGGGCGTATGCGTTTTTTCCTGAATATATTCAGGAAAAAACGCATACGCCCTTTTTGGCCAAGTGCATCATTGTGGACGTTCTGCCTCTTTTCCTATGCTTTCAATGCAATTCCAGTCTACCTCCTGAAATCGGTTTCCTGCAATTCTGCCCCGCTTTCAAGTCCTCTTGGCAGCCTTACTTCAGTCTATTTTTGGACGATAGCTGTCATTTATAACTCTGCAGGTTTGTGAATTACAGTGCCCCTGAGCTCCTTTCTTCAACTCGCTTTCTTTTGAGCTGGCCGCAACACCGCAGGATGGCTTCAGGCCCTAATCTGGTTCCGGTACGGCACGCTGAGCCTTTGGTTATTTCCTCTTCCTGGTGGGAAATGAGAGTTAAATTTGCCCGTCCAGACACCTCCAGCTAGCCTCTCATTGGTTCTCGCTATTCCTGTTCATCTTCCGCAGAAATTGCAAACTGGGCCAAACAGGAGGTTAAAGGGACTGACTCTCCAAGTGGGGAGAGTGTTAGTAAAGCGTCTGGAATGTTGCACCCGAGTACCAGGGGAGGAAAACTGAGACATATTTGAACACGTCTCCCGATCACATGGTTGATCATACTCTGGGTTCCACATGCATGTTTTAGCTGAAGGAAGAATACCTAAAATCTGCGTAGTTGAAACCCGTGGAATGGGTACCATGCAATATGACTTCAAAGGTCTTCATTTGCTCACTGAACCTCTCCAATCCTATCACTGCTGCGTTTATGCCCCTGTACACATGCTTGATTCTCTTTCGGAGACATAGCAATCTATAGGTTTTAAGATACTTACTAGTCAGGTACATTCTTAGGCGTTTAATATGCGGTGTTGAGTCCATTTCATTGAGCAAGGAGTAGCTCTTGTCTATTCCATATTTGGCTTAAGGAACTTTGTGCTCATTTCAATCTCTGGTTTTATGCAGCACCCCAACTCACCTTTCCCCTTAAGCAAGCATAAGTTGGTTTTCTAAATTTGAGACCCTGTTCTGTTCTGTAATTCAGTTCCTGTGTAGCCAAGTTTACATTCCGTGTATTACTGATATCTTATGATGTTTCTTTTTCTGTGTGACTTATTTCAGTTAGAATCACCATACCCGAATCCACTCATTATGCTGCTACGGGCCTGGTGACATAGATTTCATTGCTGAGTGATATTGCTTTGTACATGAGTACCACAACTTCTTTATCCATTTTTCACTTTCTGTGATATTGAACTTGTACGGTAAACGAGGTTCTTGTAAACAGAGGCGTCCCAAACTTTGGGGTGGCTGTGTCTTTTTGATTTTAATTTCCCTAAGCTATAGGACCATAAGTGGAAGTGCACTAGGCTCTGTTGCTTTGTTTTTTAGATGTTTCAGGAAACACCATACACTTCTCCCGAGTGTCTGTTGGCAATTTACATCCCGCCCATCAGCATAACAAGGCTCCCAGTTCTCCATGTCCTGTCCTGCCTTTCTGGATTTTACACTTTTTTCAGATGGCCCTTTTGACCGGGGGGAAGTGAGACTTCATTGTAGTGCAGATTTCCTTTGCAAGCTTGCTTGGTTGGCCAAAAAGGGCGTATGCGTTTTTTCCTGAATATATTCAGGAAAAAACGCATACGCCCTTTTTGGCCAAGTGCATCATTGTGGACGTTCTGCCTCTTTTCCTATGCTTTCAATGCAATTCCAGTCTACCTCCTGAAATCGGTTTCCTGCAATTCTGCCCCGCTTTCAAGTCCTCTTGGCAGCCTTACTTCAGTCTATTTTTGGACGATAGCTGTCATTTATAACTCTGCAGGTTTGTGAATTACAGTGCCCCTGAGCTCCTTTCTTCAACTCGCTTTCTTTTGAGCTGGCCGCAACACCGCAGGATGGCTTCAGGCCCTAATCTGGTTCCGGTACAGCACGCTGAGCCTTTGGTTATTTCCTCTTCCTGGTGGGAAATGAGAGTTAAATTTGCCCGTCCAGACACCTCCAGCTAGCCTCTCATTGGTTCTCGCTATTCCTGTTCATCTTCCGCAGAAATTGCAAACTGGGCCAAACAGGAGGTTAAAGGGACTGACTCTCCAAGTGGGGAGAGTGTTAGTAAAGCGTCTGAAATGTTGCACCCGAGTACCAGGGGAGGAAAACTGAGACATATTTGAACACGTCTCCCGATCACATGGTTGATCATACTCTGGGTTCCACATGCATGTTTTAGCTGAAGGAAGAATACCTAAAATCTGCGTAGTTGAAACCCGTGGAATGGGTACCATGCAATATGACTTCAAAGGTCTTCATTTGCTCACTGAACCTCTCCAATCCTATCACTGCTGCGTTTATGCCCCTGTACACATGCTTGATTCTCTTTCGGAGACATAGCAATCTATAGGTTTTAAGATACTTACTAGTCAGGTACATTCTTAGGCGTTTAATATGCGGTGTTGAGTCCATTTCGTTGAGCAAGGAGTAGCTCTTGTCTATTCCATATTTGGCTTAAGGAACTTTGTGCTCATTTCAATCTCTGGTTTTATGCAGCACCCCAACTCACCTTTCCCCTTAAGCAAGCATAAGTTGGTTTTCTAAATTTGAGACCCTGTTCTGTTCTGTAATTCAGTTCCTGTGTAGCCAAGTTTACATTCCGTGTATTACTGATATCTTATGATGTTTCTTTTTCTGTGTGACTTATTTCAGTTAGAATCATCATACCTGAATCCACTCATTGTGCTGCTAAGGGCCTGATGACACAGATTTCATTGCTGAGTGATATTGCTTTGTAACTAAATACCACAACTTCTTTATCCATTTTTCACTTTCTGCAATGTTGAACTTGTACTGTAAACGAGGTTCTTGTAAACAGAGCCGTTCCAAACTTTGGGGTGGCTGTGTCTTTTTGATTTTAATTTCCCTAAGCTATAGGACCATAAGTGGAAGTGCCCTAGGTTCTGTTGCTTTGTTTTTTAGATGTTTCAGGAAACACCATACACTTCTCCCGAGTGGTTGTTGGCAATTTACATCCCGCCCATCAGCATAACAAGGCTCCCAGTTCTCCATGGCCTGTCCTGCCTTTCTGGATTTTACACTTTTTTCAGATGACCCTTTTGACCGGGGGGAAGTGAGACTTCATTGTAGTGCAGATTTCCTTTGCAAGCTTGCTTGGTTGGCCAAAAAGGGCGTATGCGTTTTTTCCTGAATATATTCAGGAAAAAACGCATACGCCCTTTTTGGCCAAGTGCATCATTGTGGACGTTCTGCCACTTTTCCTATGCTTTCAATGCAATTCCAGTCTACCTCCTGAAATCGGATTCCTGCAATTCTGCCCCGCTTTCAAGTCCTCTTGGCAGCCTTACTTCAGTCTATTTTTGGACGATAGCTGTCATTTATAACTCTGCAGGTTTGTGAATTACAGTGCCCCTGAGCTCCTTTCTTCAACTCGCTTTCTTTTGAGCTGGCCGCAACACCGCAGGATGGCTTCAGGCCCTAATCTGGTTCCGGTACGGCACGCTGAGCCTTTGGTTATTTCCTCTTCCTGGTGGGAAATGAGAGTTAAATTTGCCCGTCCAGACACCTCCAGCTAACCTCTCATTGGTTCTCGCTATTCCTGTTCATCTTCCGCAGAAATTGCAAACTGGGCCAAACAGGAGGTTAAAGGGACTGACTCTCCAAGTGGGGAGAGTGTTAGTAAAGCGTCTGGAATGTTGCACCCGAGTACCAGGGGAGGAAAACTGAGACATATTTGAACACGTCTCCCGATCACATGGTTGATCATACTCTGGGTTCCACATGCATGTTTTAGCTGAAGGAAGAATACCTAAAATCTGTGTAGTTGAAACCCGTGGAATGGGTACCATGCAATATGACTTCAAAGGTCTTCATTTGCTCACTGAACCTCTCCAATCCTATCACTGCTGCGTTTATGCCCCTGTACACATGCTTGATTCTCTTTCGGAGACATAGCAATCTATAGGTTTTAAGATACTTACTAGTCAGGTACATTCTTAGGCGTTTAATATGCGGTGTTGAGTCCATTTCGTTGAGCAAGGAGTAGCTCTTGTCTATTCCATATTTGGCTTAAGGAACTTTGTGCTCATTTCAATCTCTGGTTTTATGCAGCACCCCAACTCACCTTTCCCCTTAAGCAAGCATAAGTTGCTTTTCTAAATTTGAGACCCTGTTCTGTTCTGTAATTCAGTTCCTGTGTAGCCAAGTTTACATTCCGTGTATTACTGATATCTTATGATGTTTCTTTTTCTGTGTGACTTATTTCAGTTAGAATCACCATACCCGAATCCACTCATTATGCTGCTACGGGCCTGGTGACATAGATTTCATTGCTGAGTGATATTGCTTTGTACATGAGTACCACAACTTCTTTATCCATTTTTCACTTTCTGTGATATTGAACTTGTACGGTAAATGAGGTTCTTGTAAACAGAGGCGTCCCAAACTTTGGGGTGGCTGTGTCTTTTTGATTTTAATTTCCCTAAGCTATAGGACCATAAGTGGAAGTGCACTAGGCTCTGTTGCTTTGTTTTTTAGATGTTTCCGGAAACACCATACACTTCTCCCGAGTGGTTGTTGGCAATTTACATCCCGCCCATCAGCATAACAAGGCTCCCAGTTCTCCATGGCCTGTCCTGCCTTTCTGGATTTTACACTTTTTTCAGATGGCCCTTTTGACCGGGGGGAAGTGAGACTTCATTGTAGTGCAGATTTCCTTTGCAAGCTTGCTTGGTTGGCCAAAAAGGGCGTATGCGTTTTTTCCTGAATATATTCAGGAAAAAACGCATACGCCCTTTTTGGCCAAGTGCATCATTGTGGACGTTCTGCCTCTTTTCCTATGCTTTCAATGCAATTCCAGTCTACCTCCTGAAATCGGATTCCTGCAATTCTGCCCCGCTTTCAAGTCCTCTTGGCAGCCTTACTTCAGTCTATTTTTGGACGATAGCTGTCATTTATAACTCTGCAGGTTTGTGAATTACAGTGCCCCTGAGCTCCTTTCTTCAACTCGCTTTCTTTTGAGCTGGCCGCAACACCGCAGGATGGCTTCAGGCCCTAATCTGGTTCCGGTACGGCACGCTGAGCCTTTGGTTATTTCCTCTTCCTGGTGGGAAATGAGAGTTAAATTTGCCCGTCCAGACACCTCCAGCTAGCCTCTCATTGGTTCTCGCTATTCCTGTTCATCTTCCGCAGAAATTGCAAACTGGGCCAAACAGGAGGTTAAAGGGACTGACTCTCCAAGTGGGGAGAGTGTTAGTAAAGCGTCTGGAATGTTGCACCCGAGTACCAGGGGAGGAAAACTGAGACATATTTGAACACGTCTCCCGATCACATGGTTGATCATACTCTGGGTTCCACATGCATGTTTTAGCTGAAGGAAGAATACCTAAAATCTGTGTAGTTGAAACCCGTGGAATGGGTACCATGCAATATGACTTCAAAGGTCTTCATTTGCTCACTGAACCTCTCCAATCCTATCACTGCTGCGTTTATGCCCCTGTACACATGCTTGATTCTCTTTCGGAGACATAGCAATCTATAGGTTTTAAGATACTTACTAGTCAGGTACATTCTTAGGCGTTTAATATGCGGTGTTGAGTCCACTTCGTTGAGCAAGGAGTAGCTCTTGTCTATTCCATATTTGGCTTAAGGAACTTTGTGCTCATTTCAATCTCTGGTTTTATGCAGCACCCCAACTCACCTTTCCCCTTAAGCAAGCATAAGTTGGTTTTCTAAATTTGAGACCCTGTTCTGTTCTGTAATTCAGTTCCTGTGTAGCCAAGTTTACATTCCGTGTATTACTGATATCTTATGATGTTTCTTTTTCTGTGTGACTTATTTCAGTTAGAATCACCATACCCGAATCCACTCATTATGCTGCTACGGGCCTGGTGACATAGATTTCATTGCTGAGTGATATTGCTTTGTACATGAGTACCACAACTTCTTTATCCATTTTTCACTTTCTGTGATATTGAACTTGTACGGTAAATGAGGTTCTTGTAAACAGAGGCGTCCCAAACTTTGGGGTGGCTGTGTCTTTTTGATTTTAATTTCCCTAAGCTATAGGACCATAAGTGGAAGTGCACTAGGCTCTGTTGCTTTGTTTTTTAGATGTTTCAGGAAACACCATGCACTTCTCCGGAGTGGCTGTTGGCAATTTACATCCCGCCCATCAGCATAACAAGGCTCCCAGTTCTCCATGTCCTGTCCTGCCTTTCTGGATTTTACACTTTTTTCAGATGGCCCTTTTGACCGGGGGGAAGTGAGACTTCATTGTAGTGCAGATTTCCTTTGCAAGCTTGCTTGGTTGGCCAAAAAGGGCGTATGCGTTTTTTCCTGAATATATTCAGGAAAAAACGCATACGCCCTTTTTGGCCAAGTGCATCATTGTGGACGTTCTGCCTCTTTTCCTATGCTTTCAATGCAATTCCAGTCTACCTCCTGAAATCGGATTCCTGCAATTCTGCCCCACTTTCAAGTCCTCTTGGCAGCCTTACTTCAGTCTATTTTTGGACGATAGCTGTCATTTATAACTCTGCAGGTTTGTGAATTACAGTGCCCCTGAGCTCCTTTCTTCAACTCGCTTTCTTTTGAGCTGGCCGCAACACCGCAGGATGGCTTCAGGCCCTAATCTGGTTCCGGTACGGCACGCTGAGCCTTTGGTTATTTCCTCTTCCTGGTGGGAAATGAGAGTTAAATTTGCCCGTCCAGACACCTCCAGCTAGCCTCTCATTGGTTCTCGCTATTCCTGTTCATCTTCCGCAGAAATTGCAAACTGGGCCAAACAGGAGGTTAAAGGGACTGACTCTCCAAGTGGGGAGAGTGTTAGTAAAGCGTCTGGAATGTTGCACCCGAGTACCAGGGGAGGAAAACTGAGACATATTTGAACACGTCTCCCGATCACATGGTTGATCATACTCTGGGTTCCACATGCATGTTTTAGCTGAAGGAAGAATACCTAAAATCTGTGTAGTTGAAACCCGTGGAATGGGTACCATGCAATATGACTTCAAAGGTCTTCATTTGCTCACTGAACCTCTCCAATCCTATCACTGCTGCATTTATGTCCCTGTACACATGCTTGATTCTCTTTCGGAGACATAGCAATCTATAGGTTTTAAGATACTTACTAGTCAGGTACATTCTTAGGCGTTTAATATGCGGTGTTGAGTCCACTTCGTTGAGCAAGGAGTAGCTCTTGTCTATTCCATATTTGGCTTAAGGAACTTTGTGCTCATTTCAATCTCTGGTTTTATGCAGCACCCCAACTCACCTTTCCCCTTAAGCAAGCATAAGTTGGTTTTCTAAATTTGAGACCCTGTTCTGTTCTGTAATTCAGTTCCTGTGTAGCCAAGTTTACATTCCGTGTATTACTGATATCTTATGATGTTTCTTTTTCTGTGTGACTTATTTCAGTTAGAATCACCATACCCGAATCCACTCATTATGCTGCTACGGGCCTGGTGACATAGATTTCATTGCTGAGTGATATTGCTTTGTACATGAGTACCACAACTTCTTTATCCATTTTTCACTTTCTGTGATATTGAACTTGTACGGTAAACGAGGTTCTTGTAAACAGAGGCGTCCCAAACTTTGGGGTGGCTGTGTCTTTTTGATTTTAATTTCCCTAAGCTATAGGACCATAAGTGGAAGTGCACTAGGCTCTGTTGCTTTGTTTTTTAGATGTTTCCGGAAACACCATACACTTCTCCCGAGTGGTTGTTGGCAATTTACATCCCGCCCATCAGCATAACAAGGCTCCCAGTTCTCCATGGCCTGTCCTGCCTTTCTGGATTTTACACTTTTTTCAGATGGCCCTTTTGACCGGGGGGAAGTGAGACTTCATTGTAGTGCAGATTTCCTTTGCAAGCTTGCTTGGTTGGCCAAAAAGGGCGTATGCGTTTTTTCCTGAATATATTCAGGAAAAAACGCATACGCCCTTTTTGGCCAAGTGCATCATTGTGGACGTTCTGCCTCTTTTCCTATGCTTTCAATGCAATTCCAGTCTACCTCCTGAAATCGGATTCCTGCAATTCTGCCACACTTTCAAGTCCTCTTGGCAGCCTTACTTCAGTCTATTTTTGGACGATAGCTGTCATTTATAACTCTGCAGGTTTGTGAATTACAGTGCCCCTGAGCTCCTTTCTTCAACTCGCTTTCTTTTGAGCTGGCCGCAACACCGCAGGATGGCTTCAGGCCCTAATCTGGTTCTGGCATGGCACGCTGAGCCTTCGGTTATTTCTTCTTCCTGGTGGGAAATGAGAGTTAAATTTGCCCGTCCAGACACCTCCAGCTAGCCTCTCATTGGTTCTCGCTATTCCTGTTCATCTTCCGCAGAAATTGCAAACTGGGCCAAACAGGAGGTTAAAGAGACTGACTCTCCAAGTGGGGAGAGTGTTAGTAAAGTGTCTGGAATGTTGCACCCGAGCACCAGGGGAGGAAAACTGAGACATATTTGAACACGTCTCCCGATCACATGGTTGATCATACTCTGGGTTCCACATGCATGTTTTAGCTGAAGGAAGAATACCTAAAATCTGCGTAGTTGAAATCCGTGGAATGGGTACCATGCAATATGACTTCAAAGGTCTTCATTTGCTCACTGAACCTCTCCAATCCTATCACTGCTGCGTTTATGCCCCTGTACACATGCTTGATTCTCTTTTGGAGACATAGCAATCTATAGGTTTTAAGATACTTACTAGTCAGGTACATTCTTAGGCGTTTAATATGCGGTGTTGAGTCCATTTCGTTGAGCAAGGAGTAGCTCTTGTCTATTCCATATTTGGCTTAAGGAACTTTGTGCTCATTTCAATCTCTGGTTTTATGCAGCACCCCAACTCACCTTTCCCCTTAAGCAAGCATAAGTTGGTTTTCTAAATTTGAGACCCTGTTCTGTTCTGTAATTCAGTTCCTGTGTAGCCAAGTTTACATTCCGTGTATTACTGATATCTTATGATGTTTCTTTTTCTGTGTGACTTATTTCAGTTAGAATCATCATACCTGAATCCACTCATTGTGCTGCTAAGGGCCTGATGACACAGATTTCATTGCTGAGTGATATTGCTTTGTAACTAAATACCACAACTTCTTTATCCATTTTTCACTTTCTGTGATATTGAACTTGTACGGTAAACGAGGTTCTTGTAAACAGAGGCGTCCCAAACTTTGGGGTGGCTGTGTCTTTTTGATTTTATTTTCCCTAAGCTATAGGACCATAAGTGGAAGTGCACTAGGCTCTGTTGCTTTGTTTTTTAGATGTTTCCGGAAACACCATACACTTCTCCCGAGTGGTTGTTGGCAATTTACATCCCGCCCATCAGCATAACAAGGCTCCCAGTTCTCCATGGCCTGTCCTGCCTTTCTGGATTTTACACTTTTTTCAGATGGCCCTTTTGACCGGGGGGAAGTGAGACTTCATTGTAGTGCAGATTTCCTTTGCAAGCTTGCTTGGTTGGCCAAAAAGGGCGTATGCGTTTTTTCCTGAATATATTCAGGAAAAAACGCATACGCCCTTTTTGGCCAAGTGCATCATTGTGGACGTTCTGCCTCTTTTCCTATGCTTTCAATGCAATTCCAGTCTACCTCCTGAAATCGGTTTCCTGCAATTCTGCCCCGCTTTCAAGTCCTCTTGGCAGCCTTACTTCAGTCTATTTTTGGACGATAGCTGTCATTTATAACTCTGCAGGTTTGTGAATTACAGTGCCCCTGAGCTCCTTTCTTCAACTCGCTTTCTTTTGAGCTGGCCGCAACACCGCAGGATGGCTTCAGGCCCTAATCTGGTTCCGGTACGGCACGCTGAGCCTTTGGTTATTTCCTCTTCCTGGTGGGAAATGAGAGTTAAATTTGCCCGTCCAGACACCTCCAGCTAGCCTCTCATTGGTTCTCGCTATTCCTGTTCATCTTCCGCAGAAATTGCAAACTGGGCCAAACAGGAGGTTAAAGGGACTGACTCTCCAAGTGGGGAGAGTGTTAGTAAAGCGTCTGGAATGTTGCACCCGAGTACCAGGGGAGGAAAACTGAGACATATTTGAACACGTCTCCCGATCACATGGTTGATCATACTCTGGGTTCCACATGCATGTTTTAGCTGAAGGAAGAATACCTAAAATCTGCGTAGTTGAAACCCGTGGAATGGGTACCATGCAATATGACTTCAAAGGTCTTCATTTGCTCACTGAACCTCTCCAATCCTATCACTGCTGCGTTTATGCCCCTGTACACATGCTTGATTCTCTTTCGGAGACATAGCAATCTATAGGTTTTAAGATACTTACTAGTCAGGTACATTCTTAGGCGTTTAATATGCGGTGTTGAGTCCACTTCGTTGAGCAAGGAGTAGCTCTTGTCTATTCCATATTTGGCTTAAGGAACTTTGTGCTCATTTCAATCTCTGGTTTTATGCAGCACCCCAACTCACCTTTCCCCTTAAGCAAGCATAAGTTGCTTTTCTAAATTTGAGACCCTGTTCTGTTCTGTAATTCAGTTCCTGTGTAGCCAAGTTTACATTCCGTGTATTACTGATATCTTATGATGTTTCTTTTTCTGTGTGACTTATTTCAGTTAGAATCACCATACCCGAATCCACTCATTATGCTGCTACGGGCCTGGTGACATAGATTTCATTGCTGAGTGATATTGCTTTGTACATGAGTACCACAACTTCTTTATCCATTTTTCACTTTCTGTGATATTGAACTTGTACGGTAAACGAGGTTCTTGTAAACAGAGGCGTCCCAAACTTTGGGGTGGCTGTGTCTTTTTGATTTTATTTTCCCTAAGCTATAGGACCATAAGTGGAAGTGCACTAGGCTCTGTTGCTTTGTTTTTTAGATGTTTCAGGAAACACCATACACTTCTCCCGAGTGTCTGTTGGCAATTTACATCCCGCCCATCAGCATAACAAGGCTCCCAGTTCTCCATGTCCTGTCCTGCCTTTCTGGATTTTACACTTTTTTCAGATGGCCCTTTTGACCGGGGGGAAGTGAGACTTCATTGTAGTGCAGATTTCCTTTGCAAGCTTGCTTGGTTGGCCAAAAAGGGCGTATGCGTTTTTTCCTGAATATATTCAGGAAAAAACGCATACGCCCTTTTTGGCCAAGTGCATCATTGTGGACGTTCTGCCTCTTTTCCTATGCTTTCAATGCAATTCCAGTCTACCTCCTGAAATCGGTTTCCTGCAATTCTGCCCCGCTTTCAAGTCCTCTTGGCAGCCTTACTTCAGTCTATTTTTGGACGATAGCTGTCATTTATAACTCTGCAGGTTTGTGAATTACAGTGCCCCTGAGCTCCTTTCTTCAACTCGCTTTCTTTTGAGCTGGCCGCAACACCGCAGGATGGCTTCAGGCCCTAATCTGGTTCCGGTACGGCATGCTGAGCCTTTGGTTATTTCCTCTTCCTGGTGGGAAATGAGAGTTAAATTTGCCCGTCCAGACACCTCCAGCTAGCCTCTCATTGGTTCTCGCTATTCCTGTTCATCTTCCGCAGAAATTGCAAACTGGGCCAAACAGGAGGTTAAAGGGACTGACTCTCCAAGTGGGGAGAGTGTTAGTAAAGCGTCTGGAATGTTGCACCCGAGTACCAGGGGAGGAAAACTGAGACATATTTGAACACGTCTCCCGATCACATGGTTGATCATACTCTGGGTTCCACATGCATGTTTTAGCTGAAGGAAGAATACCTAAAATCTGCGTAGTTGAAACCCGTGGAATGGGTACCATGCAATATGACTTCAAAGGTCTTCATTTGCTCACTGAACCTCT
Source organism: Stenella coeruleoalba (assembly GCF_951394435.1). Lineage (NCBI taxonomy): Eukaryota > Metazoa > Chordata > Mammalia > Artiodactyla > Delphinidae > Stenella > Stenella coeruleoalba. The sequence goes on along the minus strand of NW_027646029.1, from coordinate 84,943 downwards.
CCAATCCTATCACTGCTGCGTTTATGCCCCTGTACACATGCTTGATTCTCTTTCGGAGACATAGCAATCTATAGGTTTTAAGATACTTACTAGTCAGGTACATTCTTAGGCGTTTAATATGCGGTGTTGAGTCCATTTCATTGAGCAAGGAGTAGCTCTTGTCTATTCCATATTTGGCTTAAGGAACTTTGTGCTCATTTCAATCTCTGGTTTTATGCAGCACCCCAACTCACCTTTCCCCTTAAGCAAGCATAAGTTGGTTTTCTAAATTTGAGACCCTGTTCTGTTCTGTAATTCAGTTCCTGTGTAGCCAAGTTTACATTCCGTGTATTACTGATATCTTATGATGTTTCTTTTTCTGTGTGACTTATTTCAGTTAGAATCACCATACCCGAATCCACTCATTATGCTGCTACGGGCCTGGTGACATAGATTTCATTGCTGAGTGATATTGCTTTGTACATGAGTACCACAACTTCTTTATCCATTTTTCACTTTCTGTGATATTGAACTTGTACGGTAAACGAGGTTCTTGTAAACAGAGGCGTCCCAAACTTTGGGGTGGCTGTGTCTTTTTTATTTTAATTTCCCTAAGCTATAGGACCATAAGTGGAAGTGCACTAGGCTCTGTTGCTTTGTTTTTTAGATGTTTCAGGAAACACCATACACTTCTCCCGAGTGTCTGTTGGCAATTTACATCCCGCCCATCAGCATAACAAGGCTCCCAGTTCTCCATGTCCTGTCCTGCCTTTCTGGATTTTACACTTTTTTCAGATGGCCCTTTTGACCGGGGGGAAGTGAGACTTCATTGTAGTGCAGATTTCCTTTGCAAGCTTGCTTGGTTGGCCAAAAAGGGCGTATGCGTTTTTTCCTGAATATATTCAGGAAAAAACGCATACGCCCTTTTTGGCCAAGTGCATCATTGTGGACGTTCTGCCTCTTTTCCTATGCTTTCAATGCAATTCCAGTCTACCTCCTGAAATCGGTTTCCTGCAATTCTGCCCCGCTTTCAAGTCCTCTTGGCAGCCTTACTTCAGTCTATTTTTGGACGATAGCTGTCATTTATAACTCTGCAGGTTTGTGAATTACAGTGCCCCTGAGCTCCTTTCTTCAACTCGCTTTCTTTTGAGCTGGCCGCAACACCGCAGGATGGCTTCAGGCCCTAATCTGGTTCCGGTACAGCACGCTGAGCCTTTGGTTATTTCCTCTTCCTGGTGGGAAATGAGAGTTAAATTTGCCCGTCCAGACACCTCCAGCTAGCCTCTCATTGGTTCTCGCTATTCCTGTTCATCTTCCGCAGAAATTGCAAACTGGGCCAAACAGGAGGTTAAAGGGACTGACTCTCCAAGTGGGGAGAGTGTTAGTAAAGCGTCTGAAATGTTGCACCCGAGTACCAGGGGAGGAAAACTGAGACATATTTGAACACGTCTCCCGATCACATGGTTGATCATACTCTGGGTTCCACATGCATGTTTTAGCTGAAGGAAGAATACCTAAAATCTGCGTAGTTGAAACCCGTGGAATGGGTACCATGCAATATGACTTCAAAGGTCTTCATTTGCTCACTGAACCTCTCCAATCCTATCACTGCTGCGTTTATGCCCCTGTACACATGCTTGATTCTCTTTCGGAGACATAGCAATCTATAGGTTTTAAGATACTTACTAGTCAGGTACATTCTTAGGCGTTTAATATGCGGTGTTGAGTCCATTTCGTTGAGCAAGGAGTAGCTCTTGTCTATTCCATATTTGGCTTAAGGAACTTTGTGCTCATTTCAATCTCTGGTTTTATGCAGCACCCCAACTCACCTTTCCCCTTAAGCAAGCATAAGTTGGTTTTCTAAATTTGAGACCCTGTTCTGTTCTGTAATTCAGTTCCTGTGTAGCCAAGTTTACATTCCGTGTATTACTGATATCTTATGATGTTTCTTTTTCTGTGTGACTTATTTCAGTTAGAATCATCATACCTGAATCCACTCATTGTGCTGCTAAGGGCCTGATGACACAGATTTCATTGCTGAGTGATATTGCTTTGTAACTAAATACCACAACTTCTTTATCCATTTTTCACTTTCTGCAATGTTGAACTTGTACTGTAAACGAGGTTCTTGTAAACAGAGCCGTTCCAAACTTTGGGGTGGCTGTGTCTTTTTGATTTTAATTTCCCTAAGCTATAGGACCATAAGTGGAAGTGCCCTAGGTTCTGTTGCTTTGTTTTTTAGATGTTTCAGGAAACACCATACACTTCTCCCGAGTGGTTGTTGGCAATTTACATCCCGCCCATCAGCATAACAAGGCTCCCAGTTCTCCATGGCCTGTCCTGCCTTTCTGGATTTTACACTTTTTTCAGATGACCCTTTTGACCGGGGGGAAGTGAGACTTCATTGTAGTGCAGATTTCCTTTGCAAGCTTGCTTGGTTGGCCAAAAAGGGCGTATGCGTTTTTTCCTGAATATATTCAGGAAAAAACGCATACGCCCTTTTTGGCCAAGTGCATCATTGTGGACGTTCTGCCACTTTTCCTATGCTTTCAATGCAATTCCAGTCTACCTCCTGAAATCGGATTCCTGCAATTCTGCCCCGCTTTCAAGTCCTCTTGGCAGCCTTACTTCAGTCTATTTTTGGACGATAGCTGTCATTTATAACTCTGCAGGTTTGTGAATTACAGTGCCCCTGAGCTCCTTTCTTCAACTCGCTTTCTTTTGAGCTGGCCGCAACACCGCAGGATGGCTTCAGGCCCTAATCTGGTTCCGGTACGGCACGCTGAGCCTTTGGTTATTTCCTCTTCCTGGTGGGAAATGAGAGTTAAATTTGCCCGTCCAGACACCTCCAGCTAACCTCTCATTGGTTCTCGCTATTCCTGTTCATCTTCCGCAGAAATTGCAAACTGGGCCAAACAGGAGGTTAAAGGGACTGACTCTCCAAGTGGGGAGAGTGTTAGTAAAGCGTCTGGAATGTTGCACCCGAGTACCAGGGGAGGAAAACTGAGACATATTTGAACACGTCTCCCGATCACATGGTTGATCATACTCTGGGTTCCACATGCATGTTTTAGCTGAAGGAAGAATACCTAAAATCTGTGTAGTTGAAACCCGTGGAATGGGTACCATGCAATATGACTTCAAAGGTCTTCATTTGCTCACTGAACCTCTCCAATCCTATCACTGCTGCGTTTATGCCCCTGTACACATGCTTGATTCTCTTTCGGAGACATAGCAATCTATAGGTTTTAAGATACTTACTAGTCAGGTACATTCTTAGGCGTTTAATATGCGGTGTTGAGTCCATTTCGTTGAGCAAGGAGTAGCTCTTGTCTATTCCATATTTGGCTTAAGGAACTTTGTGCTCATTTCAATCTCTGGTTTTATGCAGCACCCCAACTCACCTTTCCCCTTAAGCAAGCATAAGTTGGTTTTCTAAATTTGAGACCCTGTTCTGTTCTGTAATTCAGTTCCTGTGTAGCCAAGTTTACATTCCGTGTATTACTGATATCTTATGATGTTTCTTTTTCTGTGTGACTTATTTCAGTTAGAATCACCATACCCGAATCCACTCATTATGCTGCTACGGGCCTGGTGACATAGATTTCATTGCTGAGTGATATTGCTTTGTACATGAGTACCACAACTTCTTTATCCATTTTTCACTTTCTGTGATATTGAACTTGTACGGTAAATGAGGTTCTTGTAAACAGAGGCGTCCCAAACTTTGGGGTGGCTGTGTCTTTTTGATTTTAATTTCCCTAAGCTATAGGACCATAAGTGGAAGTGCACTAGGCTCTGTTGCTTTGTTTTTTAGATGTTTCCGGAAACACCATACACTTCTCCCGAGTGGTTGTTGGCAATTTACATCCCGCCCATCAGCATAACAAGGCTCCCAGTTCTCCATGGCCTGTCCTGCCTTTCTGGATTTTACACTTTTTTCAGATGGCCCTTTTGACCGGGGGGAAGTGAGACTTCATTGTAGTGCAGATTTCCTTTGCAAGCTTGCTTGGTTGGCCAAAAAGGGCGTATGCGTTTTTTCCTGAATATATTCAGGAAAAAACGCATACGCCCTTTTTGGCCAAGTGCATCATTGTGGACGTTCTGCCTCTTTTCCTATGCTTTCAATGCAATTCCAGTCTACCTCCTGAAATCGGATTCCTGCAATTCTGCCCCGCTTTCAAGTCCTCTTGGCAGCCTTACTTCAGTCTATTTTTGGACGATAGCTGTCATTTATAACTCTGCAGGTTTGTGAATTACAGTGCCCCTGAGCTCCTTTCTTCAACTCGCTTTCTTTTGAGCTGGCCGCAACACCGCAGGATGGCTTCAGGCCCTAATCTGGTTCCGGTACGGCACGCTGAGCCTTTGGTTATTTCCTCTTCCTGGTGGGAAATGAGAGTTAAATTTGCCCGTCCAGACACCTCCAGCTAGCCTCTCATTGGTTCTCGCTATTCCTGTTCATCTTCCGCAGAAATTGCAAACTGGGCCAAACAGGAGGTTAAAGGGACTGACTCTCCAAGTGGGGAGAGTGTTAGTAAAGCGTCTGGAATGTTGCACCCGAGTACCAGGGGAGGAAAACTGAGACATATTTGAACACGTCTCCCGATCACATGGTTGATCATACTCTGGGTTCCACATGCATGTTTTAGCTGAAGGAAGAATACCTAAAATCTGTGTAGTTGAAACCCGTGGAATGGGTACCATGCAATATGACTTCAAAGGTCTTCATTTGCTCACTGAACCTCTCCAATCCTATCACTGCTGCGTTTATGCCCCTGTACACATGCTTGATTCTCTTTCGGAGACATAGCAATCTATAGGTTTTAAGATACTTACTAGTCAGGTACATTCTTAGGCGTTTAATATGCGGTGTTGAGTCCACTTCGTTGAGCAAGGAGTAGCTCTTGTCTATTCCATATTTGGCTTAAGGAACTTTGTGCTCATTTCAATCTCTGGTTTTATGCAGCACCCCAACTCACCTTTCCCCTTAAGCAAGCATAAGTTGGTTTTCTAAATTTGAGACCCTGTTCTGTTCTGTAATTCAGTTCCTGTGTAGCCAAGTTTACATTCCGTGTATTACTGATATCTTATGATGTTTCTTTTTCTGTGTGACTTATTTCAGTTAGAATCACCATACCCGAATCCACTCATTATGCTGCTACGGGCCTGGTGACATAGATTTCATTGCTGAGTGATATTGCTTTGTACATGAGTACCACAACTTCTTTATCCATTTTTCACTTTCTGTGATATTGAACTTGTACGGTAAATGAGGTTCTTGTAAACAGAGGCGTCCCAAACTTTGGGGTGGCTGTGTCTTTTTGATTTTAATTTCCCTAAGCTATAGGACCATAAGTGGAAGTGCACTAGGCTCTGTTGCTTTGTTTTTTAGATGTTTCAGGAAACACCATACACTTCTCCGGAGTGGCTGTTGGCAATTTACATCCCGCCCATCAGCATAACAAGGCTCCCAGTTCTCCATGTCCTGTCCTGCCTTTCTGGATTTTACACTTTTTTCAGATGGCCCTTTTGACCGGGGGGAAGTGAGACTTCATTGTAGTGCAGATTTCCTTTGCAAGCTTGCTTGGTTGGCCAAAAAGGGCGTATGCGTTTTTTCCTGAATATATTCAGGAAAAAACGCATACGCCCTTTTTGGCCAAGTGCATCATTGTGGACGTTCTGCCTCTTTTCCTATGCTTTCAATGCAATTCCAGTCTACCTCCTGAAATCGGATTCCTGCAATTCTGCCCCACTTTCAAGTCCTCTTGGCAGCCTTACTTCAGTCTATTTTTGGACGATAGCTGTCATTTATAACTCTGCAGGTTTGTGAATTACAGTGCCCCTGAGCTCCTTTCTTCAACTCGCTTTCTTTTGAGCTGGCCGCAACACCGCAGGATGGCTTCAGGCCCTAATCTGGTTCCGGTACGGCACGCTGAGCCTTTGGTTATTTCCTCTTCCTGGTGGGAAATGAGAGTTAAATTTGCCCGTCCAGACACCTCCAGCTAGCCTCTCATTGGTTCTCGCTATTCCTGTTCATCTTCCGCAGAAATTGCAAACTGGGCCAAACAGGAGGTTAAAGGGACTGACTCTCCAAGTGGGGAGAGTGTTAGTAAAGCGTCTGGAATGTTGCACCCGAGTACCAGGGGAGGAAAACTGAGACATATTTGAACACGTCTCCCGATCACATGGTTGATCATACTCTGGGTTCCACATGCATGTTTTAGCTGAAGGAAGAATACCTAAAATCTGTGTAGTTGAAACCCGTGGAATGGGTACCATGCAATATGACTTCAAAGGTCTTCATTTGCTCACTGAACCTCTCCAATCCTATCACTGCTGCATTTATGTCCCTGTACACATGCTTGATTCTCTTTCGGAGACATAGCAATCTATAGGTTTTAAGATACTTACTAGTCAGGTACATTCTTAGGCGTTTAATATGCGGTGTTGAGTCCACTTCGTTGAGCAAGGAGTAGCTCTTGTCTATTCCATATTTGGCTTAAGGAACTTTGTGCTCATTTCAATCTCTGGTTTTATGCAGCACCCCAACTCACCTTTCCCCTTAAGCAAGCATAAGTTGGTTTTCTAAATTTGAGACCCTGTTCTGTTCTGTAATTCAGTTCCTGTGTAGCCAAGTTTACATTCCGTGTATTACTGATATCTTATGATGTTTCTTTTTCTGTGTGACTTATTTCAGTTAGAATCACCATACCCGAATCCACTCATTATGCTGCTACGGGCCTGGTGACATAGATTTCATTGCTGAGTGATATTGCTTTGTACATGAGTACCACAACTTCTTTATCCATTTTTCACTTTCTGTGATATTGAACTTGTACGGTAAACGAGGTTCTTGTAAACAGAGGCGTCCCAAACTTTGGGGTGGCTGTGTCTTTTTGATTTTAATTTCCCTAAGCTATAGGACCATAAGTGGAAGTGCACTAGGCTCTGTTGCTTTGTTTTTTAGATGTTTCCGGAAACACCATACACTTCTCCCGAGTGGTTGTTGGCAATTTACATCCCGCCCATCAGCATAACAAGGCTCCCAGTTCTCCATGGCCTGTCCTGCCTTTCTGGATTTTACACTTTTTTCAGATGGCCCTTTTGACCGGGGGGAAGTGAGACTTCATTGTAGTGCAGATTTCCTTTGCAAGCTTGCTTGGTTGGCCAAAAAGGGCGTATGCTTTTTTTCCTGAATATATTCAGGAAAAAACGCATACGCCCTTTTTGGCCAAGTGCATCATTGTGGACGTTCTGCCTCTTTTCCTATGCTTTCAATGCAATTCCAGTCTACCTCCTGAAATCGGATTCCTGCAATTCTGCCACACTTTCAAGTCCTCTTGGCAGCCTTACTTCAGTCTATTTTTGGACGATAGCTGTCATTTATAACTCTGCAGGTTTGTGAATTACAGTGCCCCTGAGCTCCTTTCTTCAACTCGCTTTCTTTTGAGCTGGCCGCAACACCGCAGGATGGCTTCAGGCCCTAATCTGGTTCCGGTACGGCACGCTGAGCCTTTGGTTATTTCCTCTTCCTGGTGGGAAATGAGAGTTAAATTTGCCCGTCCAGACACCTCCAGCTAGCCTCTCATTGGTTCTCGCTATTCCTGTTCATCTTCCGCAGAAATTGCAAACTGGGCCAAACAGGAGGTTAAAGGGACTGACTCTCCAAGTGGGGAGAGTGTTAGTAAAGCGTCTGGAATGTTGCACCCGAGTACCAGGGGAGGAAAACTGAGACATATTTGAACACGTCTCCCGATCACATGGTTGATCATACTCTGGGCTCCACATGCATGTTTTAGCTGAAGGAAGAATACCTAAAATCTGTGTAGTTGAAACCCGTGGAATGGGTACCATGCAGTATGACTTCAAAGGTCTTCATTTGCTCACTGAACCTCTCCAATCCTATCACTGCTGCGTTTATGTCCCTGTACACATGCTTGATTCTCTTTCGGAGACATAGCAATCTATAGGTTTTAAGATACTTACTAGTCAGGTACATTCTTAGGCGTTTAATATGCGGTGTTGAGTCCACTTCGTTGAGCAAGGAGTAGCTCTTGTCTATTCCATATTTGGCTTAAGGAACTTTGTGCTCATTTCAATCTCTGGTTTTATGCAGCACCCCAACTCACCTTTCCCCTTAAGCAAGCATAAGTTGGTTTTCTAAATTTGAGACCCTGTTCTGTTCTGTAATTCAGTTCCTGTGTAGCCAAGTTTACATTCCGTGTATTACTGATATCTTATGATGTTTCTTTTTCTGTGTGACTTATTTCAGTTAGAATCACCATACCCGAATCCACTCATTATGCTGCTACGGGCCTGGTGACATAGATTTCATTGCTGAGTGATATTGCTTTGTACATGAGTACCACAACTTCTTTATCCATTTTTCACTTTCTGTGATATTGAACTTGTACGGTAAAAGAGGTTCTTGTAAACAGAGGCGTCCCAAACTTTGGGGTGGCTGTGTCTTTTTGATTTTAATTTCCCTAAGCTATAGGACCATAAGTGGAAGTGCACTAGGCTCTGTTGCTTTGTTTTTTAGATGTTTCCGGAAACACCATACACTTCTCCCGAGTGGTTGTTGGCAATTTACATCCCCCCCATCAGCATAACAAGGCTCCCAGTTCTCCATGGCCTGTCCTGCCTTTCTGGATTTTACACTTTTTTCAGATGGCCCTTTTGACCGGGGGGAAGTGAGACTTCATTGTAGTGCAGATTTCCTTTGCAAGCTTGCTTGGTTGGCCAAAAAGGGCGTATGCGTTTTTTCCTGAATATATTCAGGAAAAAACGCATACGCCCTTTTTGGCCAAGTGCATCATTGTGGACGTTCTGCCTCTTTTCCTCTGCTTTCAATGCAATTCCAGTCTACCTCCTGAAATCGGATTCCTGCAATTCTGCCCCGCTTTCAAGTCCTCTTGGCAGCCTTACTTCAGTCTATTTTTGGACGATAGCTGTCATTTATAACTCTGCAGGTTTGTGAATTACAGTGCCCCTGAGCTCCTTTCTTCAACTCGCTTTCTTTTGAGCTGGCCGCAACACCGCAGGATGGCTTCAGGCCCTAATCTGGTTCCGGTACGGCACGCTGAGCCTTTGGTTATTTCCTCTTCCTGGTGGGAAATGAGAGTTAAATTTGCCCGTCCAGACACCTCCAGCTAGCCTCTCATTGGTTCTCGCTATTCCTGTTCATCTTCCGCAGAAATTGCAAACTGGGCCAAACAGGAGGTTAAAGGGACTGACTCTCCAAGTGGGGAGAGTGTTAGTAAAGCGTCTGGAATGTTGCACCCGAGTACCAGGGGAGGAAAACTGAGACATATTTGAACACGTCTCCCGATCACATGGTTGATCATACTCTGGGTTCCACATGCATGTTTTAGCTGAAGGAAGAATACCTAAAATCTGTGTAGTTGAAACCCGTGGAATGGGTACCATGCAATATGACTTCAAAGGTCTTCATTTGCTCACTGACCCTCTCCAATCCTATCACTGCTGCGTTTATGCCCCTGTACACATGCTTGATTCTCTTTCGGAGACATAGCAATCTATAGGTTTTAAGATACTTACTAGTCAGGTACATTCTTAGGCGTTTAATATGCGGTGTTGAGTCCATTTCGTTGAGCAAGGAGTAGCTCTTGTCTATTCCATATTTGGCTTAAGGAACTTTGTGCTCATTTCAATCTCTGGTTTTATGCAGCACCCCAACTCACCTTTCCCCTTAAGCAAGCATAAGTTGGTTTTCTAAATTTGAGACCCTGTTCTGTTCTGTAATTCAGTTCCTGTGTAGCCAAGTTTACATTCCGTGTATTACTGATATCTTATGATGTTTCTTTTTCTGTGTGACTTATTTCAGTTAGAATCATCATACCTGAATCCACTCATTGTGCTGCTAAGGGCCTGATGACACAGATTTCATTGCTGAGTGATATTGCTTTGTAACTAAATACCACATCTTCTTTATCCATTTTTCACTTTCTGCAATGTTGAACTTGTACTGTAAACGAGGTTCTTGTAAACAGAGCCGTTCCAAACTTTGGGGTGGCTGTGTCTTTTTGATTTTAATTTCCCTAAGCTATAGGACCATAAGTGGAAGTGCCCTAGGTTCTGTTGCTTTGTTTTTTAGATGTTTCAGGAAACACCATACACTTCTCCCGAGTGGTTGTTGGCAATTTACATCCCGCCCATCAGCATAACAAGGCTCCCAGTTCTCCATGGCCTGTCCTGCCTTTCTGGATTTTACACTTTTTTCAGATGACCCTTTTGACCGGGGGGAAGTGAGACTTCATTGTAGTGCAGATTTCCTTTGCAAGCTTGCTTGGTTGGCCAAAAAGGGCGTATGCGTTTTTTCCTGAATATATTCAGGAAAAAACGCATACGCCCTTTTTGGCCAAGTGCATCATTGTGGACGTTCTGCCTCTTTTCCTATGCTTTCAATGCAATTCCAGTCTACCTCCTGAAATCGGATTCCTGCAATTCTGCCCCGCTTTCAAGTCCTCTTGGCAGCCTTACTTCAGTCTATTTTTGGACGATAGCTGTCATTTATAACTCTGCAGGTTTGTGAATTACAGTGCCCCTGAGCTCCTTTCTTCAACTCGCTTTCTTTTGAGCTGGCCGCAACACCGCAGGATGGCTTCAGGCCCTAATCTGGTTCCGGTACGGCACGCTGAGCCTTTGGTTATTTCCTCTTCCTGGTGGGAAATGAGAGTTAAATTTGCCCGTCCAGACACCTCCAGCTAACCTCTCATTGGTTCTCGCTATTCCTGTTCATCTTCCGCAGAAATTGCAAACTGGGCCAAACAGGAGGTTAAAGGGACTGACTCTCCAAGTGGGGAGAGTGTTAGTAAAGCGTCTGGAATGTTGCACCCGAGTACCAGGGGAGGAAAACTGAGACATATTTGAACACGTCTCCCGATCACATGGTTGATCATACTCTGGGTTCCACATGCATGTTTTAGCTGAAGGAAGAATACCTAAAATCTGTGTAGTTGAAACCCGTGGAATGGGTACCATGCAATATGACTTCAAAGGTCTTCATTTGCTCACTGAACCTCTCCAATCCTATCACTGCTGCGTTTATGCCCCTGTACACATGCTTGATTCTCTTTCGGAGACATAGCAATCTATAGGTTTTAAGATACTTACTAGTCAGGTACATTCTTAGGCATTTAATATGCGGTGTTGAGTCCATTTCGTTGAGCAAGGAGTAGCTCTTGTCTATTCCATATTTGGCTTAAGGAACTTTGTGCTCATTTCAATCTCTGGTTTTATGCAGCACCCCAACTCACCTTTCCCCTTAAGCAAGCATAAGTTGGTTTTCTAAATTTGAGACCCTGTTCTGTTCTGTAATTCAGTTCCTGTGTAGCCAAGTTTACATTCCGTGTATTACTGATATCTTATGATGTTTCTTTTTCTGTGTGACTTATTTCAGTTAGAATCACCATACCCGAATCCACTCATTATGCTGCTACGGGCCTGGTGACATAGATTTCATTGCTGAGTGATATTGCTTTGTACATGAGTACCACAACTTCTTTATCCATTTTTCACTTTCTGTGATATTGAACTTGTACGGTAAATGAGGTTCTTGTAAACAGAGGCGTCCCAAACTTTGGGGTGGCTGTGTCTTTTTGATTTTAATTTCCCTAAGCTATAGGACCATAAGTGGAAGTGCACTAGGCTCTGTTGCTTTGTTTTTTAGATGTTTCCGGAAACACCATACACTTCTCCCGAGTGGTTGTTGGCAATTTACATCCCGCCCATCAGCATAACAAGGCTCCCAGTTCTCCATGGCCTGTCCTGCCTTTCTGGATTTTACACTTTTTTCAGATGGCCCTTTTGACCGGGGGGAAGTGAGACTTCATTGTAGTGCAGATTTCCTTTGCAAGCTTGCTTGGTTGGCCAAAAAGGGCGTATGCGTTTTTTCCTGAATATATTCAGGAAAAAACGCATACGCCCTTTTTGGCCAAGTGCATCATTGTGGACGTTCTGCCTCTTTTCCTATGCTTTCAATGCAATTCCAGTCTACCTCCTGAAATCGGATTCCTGCAATTCTGCCCCGCTTTCAAGTCCTCTTGGCAGCCTTACTTCAGTCTATTTTTGGACGATAGCTGTCATTTATAACTCTGCAGGTTTGTGAATTACAGTGCCCCTGAGCTCCTTTCTTCAACTCGCTTTCTTTTGAGCTGGCCGCAACACCGCAGGATGGCTTCAGGCCCTAATCTGGTTCCGGTACGGCACGCTGAGCCTTTGGTTATTTCCTCTTCCTGGTGGGAAATGAGAGTTAAATTTGCCCGTCCAGACACCTCCAGCTAGCCTCTCATTGGTTCTCGCTATTCCTGTTCATCTTCCGCAGAAATTGCAAACTGGGCCAAACAGGAGGTTAAAGGGACTGACTCTCCAAGTGGGGAGAGTGTTAGTAAAGCGTCTGGAATGTTGCACCCGAGTACCAGGGGAGGAAAACTGAGACATATTTGAACACGTCTCCCGATCACATGGTTGATCATACTCTGGGTTCCACATGCATGTTTTAGCTGAAGGAAGAATACCTAAAATCTGTGTAGTTGAAACCCGTGGAATGGGTACCATGCAATATGACTTCAAAGGTCTTCATTTGCTCACTGAACCTCTCCAATCCTATCACTGCTGCGTTTATGCCCCTGTACACATGCTTGGTTCTCTTTCGGAGACATAGCAATCTATAGGTTTTAAGATACTTACTAGTCAGGTACATTCTTAGGCGTTTAATATGCGGTGTTGAGTCCACTTCGTTGAGCAAGGAGTAGCTCTTGTCTATTCCATATTTGGCTTAAGGAACTTTGTGCTCATTTCAATCTCTGGTTTTATGCAGCACCCCAACTCACCTTTCCCCTTAAGCAAGCATAAGTTGGTTTTCTAAATTTGAGACCCTGTTCTGTTCTGTAATTCAGTTCCTGTGTAGCCAAGTTTACATTCCGTGTATTACTGATATCTTATGATGTTTCTTTTTCTGTGTGACTTATTTCAGTTAGAATCACCATACCCGAATCCACTCATTATGCTGCTACGGGCCTGGTGACATAGATTTCATTGCTGAGTGATATTGCTTTGTACATGAGTACCACAACTTCTTTATCCATTTTTCACTTTCTGTGATATTGAACTTGTACGGTAAATGAGGTTCTTGTAAACAGAGGCGTCCCAAACTTTGGGGTGGCTGTGTCTTTTTGATTTTAATTTCCCTAAGCTATAGGACCATAAGTGGAAGTGCACTAGGCTCTGTTGCTTTGTTTTTTAGATGTTTCAGGAAACACCATACACTTCTCCGGAGTGGCTGTTGGCAATTTACATCCCGCCCATCAGCATAACAAGGCTCCCAGTTCTCCATGTCCTGTCCTGCCTTTCTGGATTTTACACTTTTTTCAGATGGCCCTTTTGACCGGGGGGAAGTGAGACTTCATTGTAGTGCAGATTTCCTTTGCAAGCTTGCTTGGTTGGCCAAAAAGGGCGTATGCGTTTTTTCCTGAATATATTCAGGAAAAAACGCATACGCCCTTTTTGGCCAAGTGCATCATTGTGGACGTTCTGCCTCTTTTCCTATGCTTTCAATGCAATTCCAGTCTACCTCCTGAAATCGGATTCCTGCAATTCTGCCCCACTTTCAAGTCCTCTTGGCAGCCTTACTTCAGTCTATTTTTGGACGATAGCTGTCATTTATAACTCTGCAGGTTTGTGAATTACAGTGCCCCTGAGCTCCTTTCTTCAACTCGCTTTCTTTTGAGCTGGCCGCAACACCGCAGGATGGCTTCAGGCCCTAATCTGGTTCCGGTACGGCACGCTGAGCCTTTGGTTATTTCCTCTTCCTGGTGGGAAATGAGAGTTAAATTTGCCCGTCCAGACACCTCCAGCTAGCCTCTCATTGGTTCTCGCTATTCCTGTTCATCTTCCGCAGAAATTGCAAACTGGGCCAAACAGGAGGTTAAAGGGACTGACTCTCCAAGTGGGGAGAGTGTTAGTAAAGCGTCTGGAATGTTGCACCCGAGTACCAGGGGAGGAAAACTGAGACATATTTGAACACGTCTCCCGATCACATGGTTGATCATACTCTGGGTTCCACATGCATGTTTTAGCTGAAGGAAGAATACCTAAAATCTGTGTAGTTGAAACCCGTGGAATGGGTACCATGCAATATGACTTCAAAGGTCTTCATTTGCTCACTGAACCTCTCCAATCCTATCACTGCTGCATTTATGTCCCTGTACACATGCTTGATTCTCTTTCGGAGACATAGCAATCTATAGGTTTTAAGATACTTACTAGTCAGGTACATTCTTAGGCGTTTAATATGCGGTGTTGAGTCCACTTCGTTGAGCAAGGAGTAGCTCTTGTCTATTCCATATTTGGCTTAAGGAACTTTGTGCTCATTTCAATCTCTGGTTTTATGCAGCACCCCAACTCACCTTTCCCCTTAAGCAAGCATAAGTTGGTTTTCTAAATTTGAGACCCTGTTCTGTTCTGTAATTCAGTTCCTGTGTAGCCAAGTTTACATTCCGTGTATTACTGATATCTTATGATGTTTCTTTTTCTGTGTGACTTATTTCAGTTAGAATCACCATACCCGAATCCACTCATTATGCTGCTACGGGCCTGGTGACATAGATTTCATTGCTGAGTGATATTGCTTTGTACATGAGTACCACAACTTCTTTATCCATTTTTCACTTTCTGTGATATTGAACTTGTACGGTAAATGAGGTTCTTGTAAACAGAGGCGTCCCAAACTTTGGGGTGGCTGTGTCTTTTTGATTTTAATTTCCCTAAGCTATAGGACCATAAGTGGAAGTGCACTAGGCTCTGTTGCTTTGTTTTTTAGATGTTTCAGGAAACACCATACACTTCTCCGGAGTGGCTGTTGGCAATTTACATCCCGCCCATCAGCATAACAAGGCTCCCAGTTCTCCATGTCCTGTCCTGCCTTTCTGGATTTTACACTTTTTTCAGATGGCCCTTTTGACCGGGGGGAAGTGAGACTTCATTGTAGTGCAGATTTCCTTTGCAAGCTTGCTTGGTTGGCCAAAAAGGGCGTATGCTTTTTTTCCTGAATATATTCAGGAAAAAACGCATACGCCCTTTTTGGCCAAGTGCATCATTGTGGACGTTCTGCCTCTTTTCCTATGCTTTCAATGCAATTCCAGTCTACCTCCTGAAATCGGATTCCTGCAATTCTGCCCCACTTTCAAGTCCTCTTGGCAGCCTTACTTCAGTCTATTTTTGGACGATAGCTGTCATTTATAACTCTGCAGGTTTGTGAATTACAGTGCCCCTGAGCTCCTTTCTTCAACTCGCTTTCTTTTGAGCTGGCCGCAACACCGCAGGATGGCTTCAGGCCCTAATCTGGTTCCGGTACGGCACGCTGAGCCTTTGGTTATTTCCTCTTCCTGGTGGGAAATGAGAGTTAAATTTGCCCGTCCAGACACCTCCAGCTAGTCTCTCATTGGTTCTCGCTATTCCTGTTCATCTTCCGCAGAAATTGCAAACTGGGCCAAACAGGAGGTTAAAGGGACTGACTCTCCAAGTGGGGAGAGTGTTAGTAAAGCGTCTGGAATGTTGCACCCGAGTACCAGGGGAGGAAAACTGAGACATATTTGAACACGTCTCCCGATCACATGGTTGATCATACTCTGGGCTCCACATGCATGTTTTAGCTGAAGGAAGAATACCTAAAATCTGTGTAGTTGAAACCCGTGGAATGGGTACCATGCAGTATGACTTCAAAGGTCTTCATTTGCTCACTGAACCTCTCCAATCCTATCACTGCTGCGTTTATGTCCCTGTACACATGCTTGATTCTCTTTCGGAGACATAGCAATCTATAGGTTTTAAGATACTTACTAGTCAGGTACATTCTTAGGCGTTTAATATGCGGTGTTGAGTCCACTTCGTTGAGCAAGGAGTAGCTCTTGTCTATTCCATATTTGGCTTAAGGAACTTTGTGCTCATTTCAATCTCTGGTTTTATGCAGCACCCCAACTCACCTTTCCCCTTAAGCAAGCATAAGTTGGTTTTCTAAATTTGAGACCCTGTTCTGTTCTGTAATTCAGTTCCTGTGTAGCCAAGTTTACATTCCGTGTATTACTGATATCTTATGATGTTTCTTTTTCTGTGTGACTTATTTCAGTTAGAATCACCATACCCGAATCCACTCATTATGCTGCTACGGGCCTGGTGACATAGATTTCATTGCTGAGTGATATTGCTTTGTACATGAGTACCACAACTTCTTTATCCATTTTTCACTTTCTGTGATATTGAACTTGTACGGTAAACGAGGTTCTTGTAAACAGAGGCGTCCCAAACTTTGGGGTGGCTGTGTCTTTTTGATTTTAATTTCCCTAAGCTATAGGACCATAAGTGGAAGTGCACTAGGCTCTGTTGCTTTGTTTTTTAGATGTTTCCGGAAACACCATACACTTCTCCCGAGTGGTTGTTGGCAATTTACATCCCCCCCATCAGCATAACAAGGCTCCCAGTTCTCCATGGCCTGTCCTGCCTTTCTGGATTTTACACTTTTTTCAGATGGCCCTTTTGACCGGGGGGAAGTGAGACTTCATTGTAGTGCAGATTTCCTTTGCAAGCTTGCTTGGTTGGCCAAAAAGGGCGTATGCGTTTTTTCCTGAATATATTCAGGAAAAAACGCATACGCCCTTTTTGGCCAAGTGCATCATTGTGGACGTTCTGCCTCTTTTCCTATGCTTTCAATGCAATTCCAGTCTACCTCCTGAAATCGGATTCCTGCAATTCTGCCCCACTTTCAAGTCCTCTTGGCAGCCTTACTTCAGTCTATTTTTGGACGATAGCTGTCATTTATAACTCTGCAGGTTTGTGAATTACAGTGCCCCTGAGCTCCTTTCTTCAACTCGCTTTCTTTTGAGCTGGCCGCAACACCGCAGGATGGCTTCAGGCCCTAATCTGGTTCCGGTACGGCACGCTGAGCCTTTGGTTATTTCCTCTTCCTGGTGGGAAATGAGAGTTAAATTTGCCCGTCCAGACACCTCCAGCTAGTCTCTCATTGGTTCTCGCTATTCCTGTTCATCTTCCGCAGAAATTGCAAACTGGGCCAAACAGGAGGTTAAAGGGACTGACTCTCCAAGTGGGGAGAGTGTTAGTAAAGCGTCTGGAATGTTGCACCCGAGTACCAGGGGAGGAAAACTGAGACATATTTGAACACGTCTCCCGATCACATGGTTGATCATACTCTGGGTTCCACATGCATGTTTTAGCTGAAGGAAGAATACCTAAAATCTGTGTAGTTGAAACCCGTGGAATGGGTACCATGCAATATGACTTCAAAGGTCTTCATTTGCTCACTGAACCTCTCCAATCCTATCACTGCTGCATTTATGTCCCTGTACACATGCTTGATTCTCTTTCGGAGACATAGCAATCTATAGGTTTTAAGATACTTACTAGTCAGGTACATTCTTAGGCGTTTAATATGCGGTGTTGAGTCCACTTCGTTGAGCAAGGAGTAGCTCTTGTCTATTCCATATTTGGCTTAAGGAACTTTGTGCTCATTTCAATCTCTGGTTTTATGCAGCACCCCAACTCACCTTTCCCCTTAAGCAAGCATAAGTTGGTTTTCTAAATTTGAGACCCTGTTCTGTTCTGTAATTCAGTTCCTGTGTAGCCAAGTTTACATTCCGTGTATTACTGATATCTTATGATGTTTCTTTTTCTGTGTGACTTATTTCAGTTAGAATCACCATACCCGAATCCACTCATTATGCTGCTACGGGCCTGGTGACATAGATTTCATTGCTGAGTGATATTGCTTTGTACATGAGTACCACAACTTCTTTATCCATTTTTCACTTTCTGTGATATTGAACTTGTACGGTAAACGAGGTTCTTGTAAACAGAGGCGTCCCAAACTTTGGGGTGGCTGTGTCTTTTTGATTTTAATTTCCCTAAGCTATAGGACCATAAGTGGAAGTGCACTAGGCTCTGTTGCTTTGTTTTTTAGATGTTTCCGGAAACACCATACACTTCTCCCGAGTGGTTGTTGGCAATTTACATCCCGCCCATCAGCATAACAAGGCTCCCAGTTCTCCATGGCCTGTCCTGCCTTTCTGGATTTTACACTTTTTTCAGATGGCCCTTTTGACCAGGGGGAAGTGAGACTTCATTGTAGTGCAGATTTCCTTTGCAAGCTTGCTTGGTTGGCCAAAAAGGGCGTATGCGTTTTTTCCTGAATATATTCAGGAAAAAACGCATACGCCCTTTTTGGCCAAGTGCATCATTGTGGACGTTCTGCCTCTTTTCCTATGCTTTCAATGCAATTCCAGTCTACCTCCTGAAATCGGTTTCCTGCAATTCTGCCCCGCTTTCAAGTCCTCTTGGCAGCCTTACTTCAGTCTATTTTTGGACGATAGCTGTCATTTATAACTCTGCAGGTTTGTGAATTACAGTGCCCCTGAGCTCCTTTCTTCAACTCGCGTTCTTTTGAGCTGGCCGCAACACCGCAGGATGGCTTCAGGCCCTAATCTGGTTCCGGTACGGCACGCTGAGCCTTTGGTTATTTCCTCTTCCTGGTGGGAAATGAGAGTTAAATTTGCCCGTCCAGACACCTCCAGCTAGCCTCTCATTGGTTCTCGCTATTCCTGTTCATCTTCCGCAGAAATTGCAAACTGGGCCAAACAGGAGGTTAAAGGGACTGACTCTCCAAGTGGGGAGAGTGTTAGTAAAGCGTCTGGAATGTTGCACCCGAGTACCAGGGGAGGAAAACTGAGACATATTTGAACACGTCTCCCGATCACATGGTTGATCATACTCTGGGTTCCACATGCATGTTTTAGCTGAAGGAAGAATACCTAAAATCTGTGTAGTTGAAACCCGTGGAATGGGTACCATGCAATATGACTTCAAAGGTCTTCATTTGCTCACTGAACCTCTCCAATCCTATCACTGCTGCGTTTATGCCCCTGTACACATGCTTGGTTCTCTTTCGGAGACATAGCAATCTATAGGTTTTAAGATACTTACTAGTCAGGTACATTCTTAGGCGTTTAATATGCGGTGTTGAGTCCACTTCGTTGAGCAAGGAGTAGCTCTTGTCTATTCCATATTTGGCTTAAGGAACTTTGTGCTCATTTCAATCTCTGGTTTTATGCAGCACCCCAACTCACCTTTCCCCTTAAGCAAGCATAAGTTGGTTTTCTAAATTTGAGACCCTGTTCTGTTCTGTAATTCAGTTCCTGTGTAGCCAAGTTTACATTCCGTGTATTACTGATATCTTATGATGTTTCTTTTTCTGTGTGACTTATTTCAGTTAGAATCACCATACCCGAATCCACTCATTATGCTGCTACGGGCCTGGTGACATAGATTTCATTGCTGAGTGATATTGCTTTGTACATGAGTACCACAACTTCTTTATCCATTTTTCACTTTCTGTGATATTGAACTTGTACGGTAAATGAGGTTCTTGTAAACAGAGGCGTCCCAAACTTTGGGGTGGCTGTGTCTTTTTGATTTTAATTTCCCTAAGCTATAGGACCATAAGTGGAAGTGCACTAGGCTCTGTTGCTTTGTTTTTTAGATGTTTCAGGAAACACCATACACTTCTCCGGAGTGGCTGTTGGCAATTTACATCCCGCCCATCAGCATAACAAGGCTCCCAGTTCTCCATGTCCTGTCCTGCCTTTCTGGATTTTACACTTTTTTCAGATGGCCCTTTTGACCGGGGGGAAGTGAGACTTCATTGTAGTGCAGATTTCCTTTGCAAGCTTGCTTGGTTGGCCAAAAAGGGCGTATGCTTTTTTTCCTGAATATATTCAGGAAAAAACGCATACGCCCTTTTTGGCCAAGTGCATCATTGTGGACGTTCTGCCTCTTTTCCTATGCTTTCAATGCAATTCCAGTCTACCTCCTGAAATCGGATTCCTGCAATTCTGCCCCACTTTCAAGTCCTCTTGGCAGCCTTACTTCAGTCTATTTTTGGACGATAGCTGTCATTTATAACTCTGCAGGTTTGTGAATTACAGTGCCCCTGAGCTCCTTTCTTCAACTCGCTTTCTTTTGAGCTGGCCGCAACACCGCAGGATGGCTTCAGGCCCTAATCTGGTTCCGGTACGGCACGCTGAGCCTTTGGTTATTTCCTCTTCCTGGTGGGAAATGAGAGTTAAATTTGCCCGTCCAGACACCTCCAGCTAGCCTCTCATTGGTTCTCGCTATTCCTGTTCATCTTCCGCAGAAATTGCAAACTGGGCCAAACAGGAGGTTAAAGGGACTGACTCTCCAAGTGGGGAGAGTGTTAGTAAAGCGTCTGGAATGTTGCACCCGAGTACCAGGGGAGGAAAACTGAGACATATTTGAACACGTCTCCCGATCACATGGTTGATCATACTCTGGGCTCCACATGCATGTTTTAGCTGAAGGAAGAATACCTAAAATCTGTGTAGTTGAAACCCGTGGAATGGGTACCATGCAGTATGACTTCAAAGGTCTTCATTTGCTCACTGAACCTCTCCAATCCTATCACTGCTGCGTTTATGTCCCTGTACACATGCTTGATTCTCTTTCGGAGACATAGCAATCTATAGGTTTTAAGATACTTACTAGTCAGGTACATTCTTAGGCGTTTAATATGCGGTGTTGAGTCCACTTCGTTGAGCAAGGAGTAGCTCTTGTCTATTCCATATTTGGCTTAAGGAACTTTGTGCTCATTTCAATCTCTGGTTTTATGCAGCACCCCAACTCACCTTTCCCCTTAAGCAAGCATAAGTTGGTTTTCTAAATTTGAGACCCTGTTCTGTTCTGTAATTCAGTTCCTGTGTAGCCAAGTTTACATTCCGTGTATTACTGATATCTTATGATGTTTCTTTTTCTGTGTGACTTATTTCAGTTAGAATCACCATACCCGAATCCACTCATTATGCTGCTACGGGCCTGGTGACATAGATTTCATTGCTGAGTGATATTGCTTTGTACATGAGTACCACAACTTCTTTATCCATTTTTCACTTTCTGTGATATTGAACTTGTACGGTAAACGAGGTTCTTGTAAACAGAGGCGTCCCAAACTTTGGGGTGGCTGTGTCTTTTTGATTTTAATTTCCCTAAGCTATAGGACCATAAGTGGAAGTGCACTAGGCTCTGTTGCTTTGTTTTTTAGATGTTTCAGGAAACACCATACACTTCTCCGGAGTGGCTGTTGGCAATTTACATCCCGCCCATCAGCATAACAAGGCTCCCAGTTCTCCATGTCCTGTCCTGCCTTTCTGGATTTTACACTTTTTTCAGATGGCCCTTTTGACCGGGGGGAAGTGAGACTTCATTGTAGTGCAGATTTCCTTTGCAAGCTTGCTTGGTTGGCCAAAAAGGGCGTATGCTTTTTTTCCTGAATATATTCAGGAAAAAACGCATACGCCCTTTTTGGCCAAGTGCATCATTGTGGACGTTCTGCCTCTTTTCCTATGCTTTCAATGCAATTCCAGTCTACCTCCTGAAATCGGATTCCTGCAATTCTGCCCCACTTTCAAGTCCTCTTGGCAGCCTTACTTCAGTCTATTTTTGGACGATAGCTGTCATTTATAACTCTGCAGGTTTGTGAATTACAGTGCCCCTGAGCTCCTTTCTTCAACTCGCTTTCTTTTGAGCTGGCCGCAACACCGCAGGATGGCTTCAGGCCCTAATCTGGTTCCGGTACGGCACGCTGAGCCTTTGGTTATTTCCTCTTCCTGGTGGGAAATGAGAGTTAAATTTGCCCGTCCAGACACCTCCAGCTAGCCTCTCATTGGTTCTCGCTATTCCTGTTCATCTTCCGCAGAAATTGCAAACTGGGCCAAACAGGAGGTTAAAGGGACTGACTCTCCAAGTGGGGAGAGTGTTAGTAAAGCGTCTGGAATGTTGCACCCGAGTACCAGGGGAGGAAAACTGAGACATATTTGAACACGTCTCCCGATCACATGGTTGATCATACTCTGGGCTCCACATGCATGTTTTAGCTGAAGGAAGAATACCTAAAATCTGTGTAGTTGAAACCCGTGGAATGGGTACCATGCAGTATGACTTCAAAGGTCTTCATTTGCTCACTGAACCTCTCCAATCCTATCACTGCTGCGTTTATGTCCCTGTACACATGCTTGATTCTCTTTCGGAGACATAGCAATCTATAGGTTTTAAGATACTTACTAGTCAGGTACATTCTTAGGCGTTTAATATGCGGTGTTGAGTCCACTTCGTTGAGCAAGGAGTAGCTCTTGTCTATTCCATATTTGGCTTAAGGAACTTTGTGCTCATTTCAATCTCTGGTTTTATGCAGCACCCCAACTCACCTTTCCCCTTAAGCAAGCATAAGTTGGTTTTCTAAATTTGAGACCCTGTTCTGTTCTGTAATTCAGTTCCTGTGTAGCCAAGTTTACATTCCGTGTATTACTGATATCTTATGATGTTTCTTTTTCTGTGTGACTTATTTCAGTTAGAATCACCATACCCGAATCCACTCATTATGCTGCTACGGGCCTGGTGACATAGATTTCATTGCTGAGTGATATTGCTTTGTACATGAGTACCACAACTTCTTTATCCATTTTTCACTTTCTGTGATATTGAACTTGTACGGTAAACGAGGTTCTTGTAAACAGAGGCGTCCCAAACTTTGGGGTGGCTGTGTCTTTTTGATTTTAATTTCCCTAAGCTATAGGACCATAAGTGGAAGTGCACTAGGCTCTGTTGCTTTGTTTTTTAGATGTTTCCGGAAACACCATACACTTCTCCCGAGTGGTTGTTGGCAATTTACATCCCCCCCATCAGCATAACAAGGCTCCCAGTTCTCCATGGCCTGTCCTGCCTTTCTGGATTTTACACTTTTTTCAGATGGCCCTTTTGACCGGGGGGAAGTGAGACTTCATTGTAGTGCAGATTTCCTTTGCAAGCTTGCTTGGTTGGCCAAAAAGGGCGTATGCGTTTTTTCCTGAATATATTCAGGAAAAAACGCATACGCCCTTTTTGGCCAAGTGCATCATTGTGGACGTTCTGCCTCTTTTCCTCTGCTTTCAATGCAATTCCAGTCTACCTCCTGAAATCGGATTCCTGCAATTCTGCCCCGCTTTCAAGTCCTCTTGGCAGCCTTACTTCAGTCTATTTTTGGACGATAGCTGTCATTTATAACTCTGCAGGTTTGTGAATTACAGTGCCCCTGAGCTCCTTTCTTCAACTCGCTTTCTTTTGAGCTGGCCGCAACACCGCAGGATGGCTTCAGGCCCTAATCTGGTTCCGGTACGGCACGCTGAGCCTTTGGTTATTTCCTCTTCCTGGTGGGAAATGAGAGTTAAATTTGCCCGTCCAGACACCTCCAGCTAGCCTCTCATTGGTTCTCGCTATTCCTGTTCATCTTCCGCAGAAATTGCAAACTGGGCCAAACAGGAGGTTAAAGGGACTGACTCTCCAAGTGGGGAGAGTGTTAGTAAAGCGTCTGGAATGTTGCACCCGAGTACCAGGGGAGGAAAACTGAGACATATTTGAACACGTCTCCCGATCACATGGTTGATCATACTCTGGGTTCCACATGCATGTTTTAGCTGAAGGAAGAATACCTAAAATCTGTGTAGTTGAAACCCGTGGAATGGGTACCATGCAATATGACTTCAAAGGTCTTCATTTGCTCACTGAACCTCTCCAATCCTATCACTGCTGCGTTTATGCCCCTGTACACATGCTTGATTCTCTTTCGGAGACATAGCAATCTATAGGTTTTAAGATACTTACTAGTCAGGTACATTCTTAGGCGTTTAATATGCGGTGTTGAGTCCATTTCGTTGAGCAAGGAGTAGCTCTTGTCTATTCCATATTTGGCTTAAGGAACTTTGTGCTCATTTCAATCTCTGGTTTTATGCAGCACCCCAACTCACCTTTCCCCTTAAGCAAGCATAAGTTGGTTTTCTAAATTTGAGACCCTGTTCTGTTCTGTAATTCAGTTCCTGTGTAGCCAAGTTTACATTCCGTGTATTACTGATATCTTATGATGTTTCTTTTTCTGTGTGACTTATTTCAGTTAGAATCACCATACCCGAATCCACTCATTATGCTGCTACGGGCCTGGTGACATAGATTTCATTGCTGAGTGATATTGCTTTGTACATGAGTACCACAACTTCTTTATCCATTTTTCACTTTCTGTGATATTGAACTTGTACGGTAAATGAGGTTCTTGTAAACAGAGGCGTCCCAAACTTTGGGGTGGCTGTGTCTTTTTGATTTTAATTTCCCTAAGCTATAGGACCATAAGTGGAAGTGCACTAGGCTCTGTTGCTTTGTTTTTTAGATGTTTCCGGAAACACCATACACTTCTCCCGAGTGGTTGTTGGCAATTTACATCCCGCCCATCAGCATAACAAGGCTCCCAGTTCTCCATGGCCTGTCCTGCCTTTCTGGATTTTACACTTTTTTCAGATGGCCCTTTTGACCGGGGGGAAGTGAGACTTCATTGTAGTGCAGATTTCCTTTGCAAGCTTGCTTGGTTGTCCAAAAAGGGCGTATGCGTTTTTTCCTGAATATATTCAGGAAAAAACGCATACGCCCTTTTTGGCCAAGTGCATCATTGTGGACGTTCTGCCTCTTTTCCTATGCTTTCAATGCAATTCCAGTCTACCTCCTGAAATCGGATTCCTGCAATTCTGCCCCGCTTTCAAGTCCTCTTGGCAGCCTTACTTCAGTCTATTTTTGGACGATAGCTGTCATTTATAACTCTGCAGGTTTGTGAATTACAGTGCCCCTGAGCTCCTTTCTTCAACTCGCTTTCTTTTGAGCTGGCCGCAACACCGCAGGATGGCTTCAGGCCCTAATCTGGTTCCGGTACGGCACGCTGAGCCTTTGGTTATTTCCTCTTCCTGGTGGGAAATGAGAGTTAAATTTGCCCGTCCAGACACCTCCAGCTAGCCTCTCATTGGTTCTCGCTATTCCTGTTCATCTTCCGCAGAAATTGCAAACTGGGCCAAACAGGAGGTTAAAGGGACTGACTCTCCAAGTGGGGAGAGTGTTAGTAAAGCGTCTGGAATGTTGCACCCGAGTACCAGGGGAGGAAAACTGAGACATATTTGAACACGTCTCCCGATCACATGGTTGATCATACTCTGGGTTCCACATGCATGTTTTAGCTGAAGGAAGAATACCTAAAATCTGTGTAGTTGAAACCCGTGGAATGGGTACCATGCAATATGACTTCAAAGGTCTTCATTTGCTCACTGAACCTCTCCAATCCTATCACTGCTGCGTTTATGCCCCTGTACACATGCTTGGTTCTCTTTCGGAGACATAGCAATCTATAGGTTTTAAGATACTTACTAGTCAGGTACATTCTTAGGCGTTTAATATGCGGTGTTGAGTCCACTTCGTTGAGCAAGGAGTAGCTCTTGTCTATTCCATATTTGGCTTAAGGAACTTTGTGCTCATTTCAATCTCTGGTTTTATGCAGCACCCCAACTCACCTTTCCCCTTAAGCAAGCATAAGTTGGTTTTCTAAATTTGAGACCCTGTTCTGTTCTGTAATTCAGTTCCTGTGTAGCCAAGTTTACATTCCGTGTATTACTGATATCTTATGATGTTTCTTTTTCTGTGTGACTTATTTCAGTTAGAATCACCATACCCGAATCCACTCATTATGCTGCTACGGGCCTGGTGACATAGATTTCATTGCTGAGTGATATTGCTTTGTACATGAGTACCACAACTTCTTTATCCATTTTTCACTTTCTGTGATATTGAACTTGTACGGTAAATGAGGTTCTTGTAAACAGAGGCGTCCCAAACTTTGGGGTGGCTGTGTCTTTTTGATTTTAATTTCCCTAAGCTATAGGACCATAAGTGGAAGTGCACTAGGCTCTGTTGCTTTGTTTTTTAGATGTTTCAGGAAACACCATACACTTCTCCGGAGTGGCTGTTGGCAATTTACATCCCGCCCATCAGCATAACAAGGCTCCCAGTTCTCCATGTCCTGTCCTGCCTTTCTGGATTTTACACTTTTTTCAGATGGCCCTTTTGACCGGGGGGAAGTGAGACTTCATTGTAGTGCAGATTTCCTTTGCAAGCTTGCTTGGTTGGCCAAAAAGGGCGTATGCGTTTTTTCCTGAATATATTCAGGAAAAAACGCATACGCCCTTTTTGGCCAAGTGCATCATTGTGGACGTTCTGCCTCTTTTCCTATGCTTTCAATGCAATTCCAGTCTACCTCCTGAAATCGGATTCCTGCAATTCTGCCCCACTTTCAAGTCCTCTTGGCAGCCTTACTTCAGTCTATTTTTGGACGATAGCTGTCATTTATAACTCTGCAGGTTTGTGAATTACAGTGCCCCTGAGCTCCTTTCTTCAACTCGCTTTCTTTTGAGCTGGCCGCAACACCGCAGGATGGCTTCAGGCCCTAATCTGGTTCCGGTACGGCACGCTGAGCCTTTGGTTATTTCCTCTTCCTGGTGGGAAATGAGAGTTAAATTTGCCCGTCCAGACACCTCCAGCTAGCCTCTCATTGGTTCTCGCTATTCCTGTTCATCTTCCGCAGAAATTGCAAACTGGGCCAAACAGGAGGTTAAAGGGACTGACTCTCCAAGTGGGGAGAGTGTTAGTAAAGCGTCTGGAATGTTGCACCCGAGTACCAGGGGAGGAAAACTGAGACATATTTGAACACGTCTCCCGATCACATGGTTGATCATACTCTGGGTTCCACATGCATGTTTTAGCTGAAGGAAGAATACCTAAAATCTGTGTAGTTGAAACCCGTGGAATGGGTACCATGCAATATGACTTCAAAGGTCTTCATTTGCTCACTGAACCTCTCCAATCCTATCACTGCTGCATTTATGTCCCTGTACACATGCTTGATTCTCTTTCGGAGACATAGCAATCTATAGGTTTTAAGATACTTACTAGTCAGGTACATTCTTAGGCGTTTAATATGCGGTGTTGAGTCCACTTCGTTGAGCAAGGAGTAGCTCTTGTCTATTCCATATTTGGCTTAAGGAACTTTGTGCTCATTTCAATCTCTGGTTTTATGCAGCACCCCAACTCACCTTTCCCCTTAAGCAAGCATAAGTTGGTTTTCTAAATTTGAGACCCTGTTCTGTTCTGTAATTCAGTTCCTGTGTAGCCAAGTTTACATTCCGTGTATTACTGATATCTTATGATGTTTCTTTTTCTGTGTGACTTATTTCAGTTAGAATCACCATACCCGAATCCACTCATTATGCTGCTACGGGCCTGGTGACATAGATTTCATTGCTGAGTGATATTGCTTTGTACATGAGTACCACAACTTCTTTATCCATTTTTCACTTTCTGTGATATTGAACTTGTACGGTAAACGAGGTTCTTGTAAACAGAGGCGTCCCAAACTTTGGGGTGGCTGTGTCTTTTTGATTTTAATTTCCCTAAGCTATAGGACCATAAGTGGAAGTGCACTAGGCTCTGTTGCTTTGTTTTTTAGATGTTTCCGGAAACACCATACACTTCTCCCGAGTGGTTGTTGGCAATTTACATCCCGCCCATCAGCATAACAAGGCTCCCAGTTCTCCATGGCCTGTCCTGCCTTTCTGGATTTTACACTTTTTTCAGATGGCCCTTTTGACCGGGGGGGAAGTGAGACTTCATTGTAGTGCAGATTTCCTTTGCAAGCTTGCTTGGTTGGCCAAAAAGGGCGTATGCGTTTTTTCCTGAATATATTCAGGAAAAAACGCATACGCCCTTTTTGGCCAAGTGCATCATTGTGGACGTTCTGCCTCTTTTCCTATGCTTTCAATGCAATTCCAGTCTACCTCCTGAAATCGGTTTCCTGCAATTCTGCCCCGCTTTCAAGTCCTCTTGGCAGCCTTACTTCAGTCTATTTTTGGACGATAGCTGTCATTTATAACTCTGCAGGTTTGTGAATTACAGTGCCCCTGAGCTCCTTTCTTCAACTCGCGTTCTTTTGAGCTGGCCGCAACACCGCAGGATGGCTTCAGGCCCTAATCTGGTTCCGGTACGGCACGCTGAGCCTTTGGTTATTTCCTCTTCCTGGTGGGAAATGAGAGTTAAATTTGCCCGTCCAGACACCTCCAGCTAGCCTCTCATTGGTTCTCGCTATTCCTGTTCATCTTCCGCAGAAATTGCAAACTGGGCCAAACAGGAGGTTAAAGGGACTGACTCTCCAAGTGGGGAGAGTGTTAGTAAAGCGTCTGGAATGTTGCACCCTAGTACCAGGGGAGGAAAACTGAGACATATTTGAACACGTCTCCCGATCACATGGTTGATCATACTCTGGGTTCCACATGCATGTTTTAGCTGAAGGAAGAATACCTAAAATCTGTGTAGTTGAAACCCGTGGAATGGGTACCATGCAATATGACTTCAAAGGTCTTCATTTGCTCACTGAACCTCTCCAATCCTATCACTGCTGCGTTTATGCCCCTGTACACATGCTTGGTTCTCTTTCGGAGACATAGCAATCTATAGGTTTTAAGATACTTACTAGTCAGGTACATTCTTAGGCGTTTAATATGCGGTGTTGAGTCCACTTCGTTGAGCAAGGAGTAGCTCTTGTCTATTCCATATTTGGCTTAAGGAACTTTGTGCTCATTTCAATCTCTGGTTTTATGCAGCACCCCAACTCACCTTTCCCCTTAAGCAAGCATAAGTTGGTTTTCTAAATTTGAGACCCTGTTCTGTTCTGTAATTCAGTTCCTGTGTAGCCAAGTTTACATTCCGTGTATTACTGATATCTTATGATGTTTCTTTTTCTGTGTGACTTATTTCAGTTAGAATCACCATACCCGAATCCACTCATTATGCTGCTACGGGCCTGGTGACATAGATTTCATTGCTGAGTGATATTGCTTTGTACATGAGTACCACAACTTCTTTATCCATTTTTCACTTTCTGTGATATTGAACTTGTACGGTAAATGAGGTTCTTGTAAACAGAGGCGTCCCAAACTTTGGGGTGGCTGTGTCTTTTTGATTTTAATTTCCCTAAGCTATAGGACCATAAGTGGAAGTGCACTAGGCTCTGTTGCTTTGTTTTTTAGATGTTTCAGGAAACACCATACACTTCTCCGGAGTGGCTGTTGGCAATTTACATCCCGCCCATCAGCATAACAAGGCTCCCAGTTCTCCATGGCCTGTCCTGCCTTTCTGGATTTTACACTTTTTTCAGATGGCCCTTTTGACCGGGGGGAAGTGAGACTTCATTGTAGTGCAGATTTCCTTTGCAAGCTTGCTTGGTTGGCCAAAAAGGGCGTATGCTTTTTTTCCTGAATATATTCAGGAAAAAACGCATACGCCCTTTTTGGCCAAGTGCATCATTGTGGACGTTCTGCCTCTTTTCCTCTGCTTTCAATGCAATTCCAGTCTACCTCCTGAAATCGGATTCCTGCAATTCTGCCACACTTTCAAGTCCTCTTGGCAGCCTTACTTCAGTCTATTTTTGGACGATAGCTGTCATTTATAACTCTGCAGGTTTGTGAATTACAGTGCCCCTGAGCTCCTTTCTTCAACTCGCTTTCTTTTGAGCTGGCCGCAACACCGCAGGATGGCTTCAGGCCCTAATCTGGTTCCGGTACGGCACGCTGAGCCTTTGGTTATTTCCTCTTCCTGGTGGGAAATGAGAGTTAAATTTGCCCGTCCAGACACCTCCAGCTAGCCTCTCATTGGTTCTCGCTATTCCTGTTCATCTTCCGCAGAAATTGCAAACTGGGCCAAACAGGAGGTTAAAGGGACTGACTCTCCAAGTGGGGAGAGTGTTAGTAAAGCGTCTGGAATGTTGCACCCGAGTACCAGGGGAGGAAAACTGAGACATATTTGAACACGTCTCCCGATCACATGGTTGATCATACTCTGGGCTCCACATGCATGTTTTAGCTGAAGGAAGAATACCTAAAATCTGTGTAGTTGAAACCCGTGGAATGGGTACCATGCAGTATGACTTCAAAGGTCTTCATTTGCTCACTGAACCTCTCCAATCCTATCACTGCTGCGTTTATGTCCCTGTACACATGCTTGATTCTCTTTCGGAGACATAGCAATCTATAGGTTTTAAGATACTTACTAGTCAGGTACATTCTTAGGCGTTTAATATGCGGTGTTGAGTCCACTTCGTTGAGCAAGGAGTAGCTCTTGTCTATTCCATATTTGGCTTAAGGAACTTTGTGCTCATTTCAATCTCTGGTTTTATGCAGCACCCCAACTCACCTTTCCCCTTAAGCAAGCATAAGTTGGTTTTCTAAATTTGAGACCCTGTTCTGTTCTGTAATTCAGTTCCTGTGTAGCCAAGTTTACATTCCGTGTATTACTGATATCTTATGATGTTTCTTTTTCTGTGTGACTTATTTCAGTTAGAATCACCATACCCGAATCCACTCATTATGCTGCTACGGGCCTGGTGACATAGATTTCATTGCTGAGTGATATTGCTTTGTACATGAGTACCACAACTTCTTTATCCATTTTTCACTTTCTGTGATATTGAACTTGTACGGTAAATGAGGTTCTTGTAAACAGAGGCGTCCCAAACTTTGGGGTGGCTGTGTCTTTTTGATTTTAATTTCCCTAAGCTATAGGACCATAAGTGGAAGTGCACTAGGCTCTGTTGCTTTGTTTTTTAGATGTTTCAGGAAACACCATACACTTCTCCGGAGTGGCTGTTGGCAATTTACATCCCGCCCATCAGCATAACAAGGCTCCCAGTTCTCCATGGCCTGTCCTGCCTTTCTGGATTTTACACTTTTTTCAGATGGCCCTTTTGACCGGGGGGAAGTGAGACTTCATTGTAGTGCAGATTTCCTTTGCAAGCTTGCTTGGTTGGCCAAAAAGGGCGTATGCTTTTTTTCCTGAATATATTCAGGAAAAAACGCATACGCCCTTTTTGGCCAAGTGCATCATTGTGGACGTTCTGCCTCTTTTCCTCTGCTTTCAATGCAATTCCAGTCTACCTCCTGAAATCGGATTCCTGCAATTCTGCCACACTTTCAAGTCCTCTTGGCAGCCTTACTTCAGTCTATTTTTGGACGATAGCTGTCATTTATAACTCTGCAGGTTTGTGAATTACAGTGCCCCTGAGCTCCTTTCTTCAACTCGCTTTCTTTTGAGCTGGCCGCAACACCGCAGGATGGCTTCAGGCCCTAATCTGGTTCCGGTACGGCACGCTGAGCCTTTGGTTATTTCCTCTTCCTGGTGGGAAATGAGAGTTAAATTTGCCCGTCCAGACACCTCCAGCTAGCCTCTCATTGGTTCTCGCTATTCCTGTTCATCTTCCGCAGAAATTGCAAACTGGGCCAAACAGGAGGTTAAAGGGACTGACTCTCCAAGTGGGGAGAGTGTTAGTAAAGCGTCTGGAATGTTGCACCCGAGTACCAGGGGAGGAAAACTGAGACATATTTGAACACGTCTCCCGATCACATGGTTGATCATACTCTGGGCTCCACATGCATGTTTTAGCTGAAGGAAGAATACCTAAAATCTGTGTAGTTGAAACCCGTGGAATGGGTACCATGCAGTATGACTTCAAAGGTCTTCATTTGCTCACTGAACCTCTCCAATCCTATCACTGCTGCGTTTATGTCCCTGTACACATGCTTGATTCTCTTTCGGAGACATAGCAATCTATAGGTTTTAAGATACTTACTAGTCAGGTACATTCTTAGGCGTTTAATATGCGGTGTTGAGTCCACTTCGTTGAGCAAGGAGTAGCTCTTGTCTATTCCATATTTGGCTTAAGGAACTTTGTGCTCATTTCAATCTCTGGTTTTATGCAGCACCCCAACTCACCTTTCCCCTTAAGCAAGCATAAGTTGGTTTTCTAAATTTGAGACCCTGTTCTGTTCTGTAATTCAGTTCCTGTGTAGCCAAGTTTACATTCCGTGTATTACTGATATCTTATGATGTTTCTTTTTCTGTGTGACTTATTTCAGTTAGAATCACCATACCCGAATCCACTCATTATGCTGCTACGGGCCTGGTGACATAGATTTCATTGCTGAGTGATATTGCTTTGTACATGAGTACCACAACTTCTTTATCCATTTTTCACTTTCTGTGATATTGAACTTGTACGGTAAACGAGGTTCTTGTAAACAGAGGCGTCCCAAACTTTGGGGTGGCTGTGTCTTTTTGATTTTAATTTCCCTAAGCTATAGGACCATAAGTGGAAGTGCACTAGGCTCTGTTGCTTTGTTTTTTAGATGTTTCAGGAAACACCATACACTTCTCCGGAGTGGCTGTGGCAATTTACATCCCGCCCATCAGCATAACAAGGCTCCCAGTTCTCCATGTCCTGTCCTGCCTTTCTGGATTTTACACTTTTTTCAGATGGCCCTTTTGACCGGGGGGAAGTGAGACTTCATTGTAGTGCAGATTTCCTTTGCAAGCTTGCTTGGTTGGCCAAAAAGGGCGTATGCGTTTTTTCCTGAATATATTCAGGAAAAAACGCATACGCCCTTTTTGGCCAAGTGCATCATTGTGGACGTTCTGCCTCTTTTCCTATGCTTTCAATGCAATTCCAGTCTACCTCCTGAAATCGGTTTCCTGCAATTCTGCCCCGCTTTCAAGTCCTCTTGGCAGCCTTACTTCAGTCTATTTTTGGACGATAGCTGTCATTTATAACTCTGCAGGTTTGTGAATTACAGTGCCTCTGAGCTCCTTTCTTCAACTCGCTTTCTTTTGAGCTGGCCGCAACACCGCAGGATGGCTTCAGGCCCTAATCTGGTTCCGGTATGGCACGCTGAGCCTTTGGTTATTTCCTCTTCCTGGTGGGAAATGAGAGTTAAATTTGCCCGTCCAGACACCTCCAGCTAGCCTCTCATTGGTTCTCGCTATTCCTGTTCATCTTCCGCAGAAATTGCAAACTGGGCCAAACAGGAGGTTAAAGGGACTGACTCTCCAAGTGGGGAGAGTGTTAGTAAAGCGTCTGGAATGTTGCACCCGAGTACCAGGGGAGGAAAACTGAGACATATTTGAACACGTCTCCCGATCACATGGTTGATCATACTCTGGGTTCCACATGCATGTTTTAGCTGAAGGAAGAATACCTAAAATCTGTGTAGTTGAAATCCGTGGAATGGGTACCATGCAATATGACTTCAAAGGTCTTCATTTGCTCACTGAACCTCTCCAATCCTATCACTGCTGCGTTTATGCCCCTGTACACATGCTTGATTCTCTTTCGGAGACATAGCAATCTATAGGTTTTAAGATACTTACTAGTCAGGTACATTCTTAGGCGTTTAATATGCGGTGTTGAGTCCATTTCGTTGAGCAAGGAGTAGCTCTTGTCTATTCCATATTTGGCTTAAGGAACTTTGTGCTCATTTCAATCTCTGGTTTTATGCAGCACCCCAACTCACCTTTCCCCTTAAGCAAGCATAAGTTGGTTTTCTAAATTTGAGACCCTGTTCTGTTCTGTAATTCAGTTCCTGTGTAGCCAAGTTTACATTCCGTGTATTACTGATATCTTATGATGTTTCTTTTTCTGTGTGACTTATTTCACTTAGAATCATCATACCTGAATCCACTCATTGTGCTGCTAAGGGCCTGATGACACAGATTTCATTGCTGAGTGATATTGCTTTGTAACTAAATACCACATCTTCTTTATCCATTTTTCATTTTCTGCAATGTTGAACTTGTACTGTAAACGAGGTTCTTGTAAACAGAGCTGTTCCAAACTTTGGGGTGGCTGTGTCTTTTTGATTTTAATTTCCCTAAGCTATAGGACCATAAGTGGAAGTGCCCTAGGTTCTGTTGCTTTGTTTTTTAGATGTTTCAGGAAACACCATACACTTCTCCCGAGTGGTTGTTGGCAATTTACATCCCGCCCATTAGCATAACAAGGCTCCCAGTTCTCCATGGCCTGTCCTGCCTTTCTGGATTTTACACTTTTTTCAGATGGCCCTTTTGACCGGGGGGAAGTGAGACTTCATTGTAGTGCAGATTTCCTTTGCAAGCTTGCTTGGTTGGCCAAAAAGGGCGTATGCGTTTTTTCCTGAATATATTCAGGAAAAAACGCATACGCCCTTTTTGGCCAAGTGCATCATTGTGGACGTTCTGCCTCTTTTCCTATGCTTTCAATGCAATTCCAGTCTACCTCCTGAAATCGGTTTCCTGCAATTCTGCCCCGCTTTCAAGTCCTCTTGGCAGCCTTACTTCAGTCTATTTTTGGACGATAGCTGTCATTTATAACTCTGCAGGTTTGTGAATTACAGTGCCCCTGAGCTCCTTTCTTCAACTCGCTTTCTTTTGAGCTGGCCGCAACACCGCAGGATGGCTTCAGGCCCTAATCTGGTTCCGGTACGGCACGCTGAGCCTTTGGTTATTTCCTCTTCCTGGTGGGAAATGAGAGTTAAATTTGCCCGTCCAGACACCTCCAGCTAGCCTCTCATTGGTTCTCGCTATTCCTGTTCATCTTCCGCAGAAATTGCAAACTGGGCCAAACAGGAGGTTAAAGGGACTGACTCTCCAAGTGGGGAGAGTGTTAGTAAAGCGTCTGGAATGTTGCACCCGAGTACCAGGGGAGGAAAACTGAGACATATTTGAACACGTCTCCCGATCACATGGTTGATCATACTCTGGGTTCCACATGCATGTTTTAGCTGAAGGAAGAATACCTAAAATCTGTGTAGTTGAAACCCGTGGAATGGGTACCATGCAATATGACTTCAAAGGTCTTCATTTGCTCACCGAACCTCTCCAATCCTATCACTGCTGCGTTTATGCCCCTGTACACATGCTTGATTCTCTTTTGGAGACATAGCAATCCATAGGTTTTACGATAATTACTAGTCAGGTACATTCTTAGGCGTTTAATATGCGGTGTTGAGTCCATTTCGTTGAGCAAGGAGTAGCTCTTGTCTATTCCATATTTGACTTAAGGAACTTTATCTGTGCTCATTTCAATCTCTGGTTTTATGCAGCACCCCAACTCACCTTTACCCTTAAGCAAGCATAAGTTGGTTTTCTAAATTTGAGACCCTGTTCTGTTCTGTAATTCAGTTCCTGTGTAGCCAAGTTTACATTCCGTGTATTACTGATATCTTATGATGTTTCTTTTTCTGTGTGACTTACTTCAGTTAGAATCATCATACCTGAATCCACTCATTGTGCTGCTAAGGGCCTGATGACACAGATTTCATTGCTGAGTGATATTGCTTTGTAAGTAAATACCACAACTTCTTTATCCATTTTTCACTTTCTGCGATGTTGAACTTGTACTGTAAACGAGGTTCTTGTAAACAGAGCCGTTCCAAACTTTGGGGTGGCTGTGTCTTTTTGATTTTAATTTCCCTAAGCTATAGGACCATAAGTGGAAGTGCCCTAGGTTCTGTTGCTTTGTTTTTTAGATGTTTCAGGAAACACCATACACTTCTCCCGAGTGGTTGTTGGCAATTTACATCCCGCCCATCAGCATAACAAGGCTCCCAGTTCTCCATGGCCTGTCCTGCCTTTCTGGATTTTACACTTTTTTCAGATGGCCCTTTTGACCGGGGGGAAGTGAGACTTCATTGTAGTGCAGATTTCCTTTGCAAGCTTGCTTGGTTGGCCAAAAAGGGCGTATGCGTTTTTTCCTGAATATATTCAGGAAAAAACGCATACGCCCTTTTTGGCCAAGTGCATCATTGTGGACGTTCTGCCTCTTTTCCTATGCTTGCAATGCAATTCCAGTCTACCTCCTGAAATCGGTTTCCTGCAATTCTGCCCCGCTTTCAAGTCCTCTTGGCAGCCTTACTTCAGTCTATTTTTGGACGATAGCTGTCATTTATAACTCTGCAGGTTTGTGAATTACAGTGCCCCTGAGCTCCTTTCTTCAACTCGGTTTCTTTTGAGCTGGCCGCAACACCGCAGGATGGCTTCAGGCCCTAATCTGGTTCCGGTACGGCACGCTGAGCCTTTGGTTATTTCCTCTTCCTGGTGGGAAATGAGAGTTAAATTTGCCCGTCCAGGCACCTCCAGCTAGTCTCTCATTGGTTCTCGCTATTCCTGTTCATCTTCCGCAGAAATTGCAAACTGGGCCAAACAGGAGGTTAAAGGCGCTGACTCTCCAAGTGGGGAGAGTGTTAGTAAAGCGTCTGGAATGTTGCACCCGAGTATCAGGGGAGGAAAACTGAGACATATTTGAACACGTCTCCCGTTCACATGGTTGATCATACTTGGGTTCCACATGCATGTTTTAGCTGAAGGAAGAATACCTTAAACCTGGAGAGTTGAGACCCGTGTAATGGGTACCATGCAATATGACTTCAAAGGGTCTTCATTTGCTCACCGAAACTCTCCAATCCTATCACTGCTGCGTTTATGCCCCTGTACACATGCTTGATTCTCTTTTGGAGACATAGCAATCCATAGGTTTTACGATACTTACTAGTCAGGTACATTCTTAGACGTTTAATGTGCGGTGTTGAGTCCATTTCGTTGAGCAAGGAGTAGCTCTTGTCTATTCCATATTTGACTTAAGGAACTTTATCTGTGCTCATTTCAATCTCTGGTTTTATGCAGCACCCCAACTCACCTTTACCCTTAAACAAGCATAAGTTGGTTTTCTAAATTTGAGACCCTGTTCTGTTCTGTAATTCAGTTCCTGTGTAGCCAAGTTTACATTCCGTGTATTACTGATATCTTATGATGTTTCTTTTTCTGTGTGACTTATTTCAGTTAGAATCATCATACCTGAATCCACTCATTGTGATGCTAAGGGCCTGATGACATAGATTTCATTGCTGAGTGATATTGCTTTGTAAGTAAATACCACAACTTCTTTATCCATTTTTCACTTTCTGCGATGTTGAACTTGTACTGTAAACGAGGTTCTTGTAAATAGAGGCGTCCCAAACTTTGGGGTGGCTGTGTCTTTTTGATTTTAATTTCCCTAAGCTATAGGACCATAAGTGGCAGTGCCCTAGGCTCTGTTGCTTTGTTTTTTAGATGTTTCAGGAAACACCATACACTTCTCCCGAGTGTCTGTTGGCAATTTACATCCCGCCCATCAGCATAACAAGGCTCCCAGTTCTCAATGGCCTGTTGCCTTTCTGGATTTTACACTTTTTTCAGATGGCCCTTTTGACCGGGGGGAAGTGAGACTTCATTGTAGTGCAGATTTCCTTTGCAAGCTTGCTTGGTTGGCCAAAAAGGGCGTATGCGTTTTTTCCTGAATATATTCAGGAAAAAACGCATACGCCCTTTTTGGCCAAGTGCATCATTGTGGACGTTCTGCCTCTTTTCCTATGCTTTCAATGCAATTCCAGTCTACCTCCTGAAATCGGTTTCCTGCAATTCTGCCCCGCTTTCAAGTCCTCTTGGCAGCCTTACTTCAGTCTATTTTTGGACGATAGCTGTCATTTATAACTCTGCAGGTTTGTGAATTACAGTGCCCCTGAGCCCCTTTCTTCAACTCGCTTTCTTTTGAGCTGGCCGCAACACCGCAGGATGGCTTCAGGCCCTAATCTGGTTCCGGTACGGCACGCTGAGCCTTTGGTTATTTCCTCTTCCTGGTGGGAAATGAGAGTTAAATTTGCCCGTCCAGACACCTCCAGCTAGCCTCTCATTGGTTCTCGCTATTCCTGTTCATCTTCCGCAGAAATTGCAAACTGGGCCAAACAGGAGGTTAAAGGGACTGACTCTCCAAGTGGGGAGAGTGTCAGTAAAGCATCTGGAATGTTGCACCCGAGTACCAGGGGAGGAAAACTGAGACATATTTGAACACGTCTCCCGTTCACATGGTTGATCATACTTGGGTTCCACATGCATGTTTTAGCTGAAGGAAGAATACCTTAAACCTGGAGAGTTGAGACCCGTGTAATGGGTACCATGCAATATGACTTCAAAGGGTCTTCATTTGCTCACCGAACCTCTCCAATCCTATCACTGCTGCGTTTATGCCCCTGTACACATGCTTGATTCTCTTTCGGAGACATAGCAATCCATAGGTTTTAAGATACTTACTAGTCAGGTACATTCTTAGGCGTTTAATATGGGGTGTTGAGTCCATTTCGTTGAGCAAGGAGTAGCTCTTGTCTATTCCATATTTGGCTTAAGGAACTTTATCTGTGCTCATTTCAATCTCTGGTTTTATGCAGCACCCCAACTCACCTTTACCCTTAAGCAAGAATAAGTTGGTTTTCTAAATTTGAGACCCTGTTCTGTTCTGTAATTCAGTTCCTGTGTAGCCAAGTTTACATTCCGTGTATTACTGATATCTTATGATATTTCTTTTTCTGTGTGACTTATTTCAGTTAGAATCATCATACCTGAATCCACTCATTGTGCTGCTATGGGCCTGATGACACAGATTTCATTGCTGAGTGATATTGCTTTGTAAGTAAATACCACAACTTCTTTATCCATTTTTCACTTTCTGCGATGTTGAACTTGTACTGTAAACGAGGATCTTGTAAACAGAGCCGTTCCAAACTTTGGGGTGGCTGTGTCTTTTTGACTTTAATTTCCCTAAGCTATAGGACCATAAGTGGAAGTGCCCTAGGCTCTGTTGCTTTGTTTTTTAGATGTTTCAGGAAACACCATACACTTCTCCCGAGTGGTTGTTGGGAATTTACATCCCGCCCATCAGCATAACAAGGCTCCCAGTTCTCAATGGCCTGTCCTGCCTTTCTGGATTTTACACTTTTTTCAGATGGCCCTTTTGACCGGGGGGAAGTGAGACTTCATTGTAGTGCAGATTTCCTTTGCAAGCTTGCTTGGTTGGCCAAAAAGGGCGTATGCGTTTTTTCCTGAATATATTCAGGAAAAAACGCATACGCCCTTTTTGGCCAAGTGCATCATTGTGGACGTTCTGCCTCTTTTCCTATGCTTTCAATGCAATTCCAGTCTACCTCCTGAAATCGGTTTCCTGCAATTCTGCCCCACTTTCAAGTCCTCTTGGCAGCCTTACTTCAGTCTATTTTTGGACGATAGCTGTCATTTATAACTCTGCAGGTTTGTGAATTACAGTGCCCCTGAGCTCCTTTCTTCAACTCGCTTTCTTTTGAGCTGGCCGCAACACCGCAGGATGGCTTCAGGCCCTAATCTGGTTCCGGTACGGCACGCTGAGCCTTTGGTTATTTCCTCTTCCTGGTGGGAAATGAGAGTTAAATTTGCCCGTCCAGACACCTCCAGCTAGCCTCTCATTGGTTCTCGCTATTCCTGTTCATCTTCCGCAGAAATTGCAAACTGGGCCAAACAGGAGGTTAAAGGGACTGACTCTCCAAGTGGGGAGAGTGTTAGTAAAGCGTCTGGAATGTTGCACCCGAGTACCAGGGGAGGAAAACTGAGACATATTTGAACACGTCTCCCGATCACATGGTTGATCATACTCTAGGTTCCACATGCATGTTTTAGCTGAAGGAAGAATACCTTAAACCTGGGTAGTTGAAACCCGTGGAATGGGTACCATGCAATATGACTTCAAAGGGTCTTCATTTGCTCACCGAACCTCTCCAATCCTATCACTGCTGCGTTTATGCCCCTGTACACATGCTTGATTCTCTTTCGGAGACATAGCAATCCATAGGTTTTAAGATACTTACTAGTCAGGTACATTCTTAGGCGTTTAATATGCGGTGTTGAGTCCATTTCGTTGAGCAAGGAGTAGCTCTTGTCTATTCCATATTTGGCTTAAGGAACTTTATCTGTGCTCATTTCAATCTCTGGTTTTATGCAGCAACCCAACTCACCTTTCCCCTTAAGCAAGCATAAGTTGGTTTTCTAAATTTGAGAACCTGTTCTGTTTTGGAATGCAGTTCCTGTGTAGCCAAGTTTACATTCCGTGTATTAGTGATATCTTATGATGTTTCTTTTTCTGTGTGACTTATTTCAGTTA
The DNA here is from genome assembly GCF_951394435.1 of Stenella coeruleoalba. Classification (NCBI taxonomy): domain Eukaryota; kingdom Metazoa; phylum Chordata; class Mammalia; order Artiodactyla; family Delphinidae; genus Stenella; species Stenella coeruleoalba. Next base: position 45,174 of record NW_027646029.1, on the reverse strand, counting down.
GAATCATCGTACCTGAATCCACTCATTATGCTGCTACGGGCCTGATGACATAGATTTCATTGCTGAGTGATACTGCATTGTACGTAAGTACCACAAGTTCTTTATCCATTTTTCACTTTCTGTGATATTGAACTTGTACGGTAAACGAGGTTCTTGTAAACGGAGGCGTCCCAAACTTTGGGGTGGCTGTGTCTTTTTGATTTTAATTTCCCTAAGCTATAGGACCATAAGTGGAAGTGCCCTAGGCTCTGTTGCTTTGTTTTTTAGATGTTTCAGGAAACACCATACACTTCTCCCGAGTGGTTGTTGGCAATTTACATCCCGCCCATCAGCATAACAAGGCTCCCAGTTCTCCATGGCCTGTCCTGCCTTTCTGGATTTTACACTTTTTTCAGATGGCCCTTTTGACCGGGGGGAAGTGAGACTTCATTGTAGTGCAGATTTCCTTTGCAAGCTTGCTTGGTTGGCCAAAAAGGGCGTATGCGTTTTTTCCTGAATATATTCAGGAAAAAACGCATACGCCCTTTTTGGCCAAGTGCATCATTGTGGACGTTCTGCCTCTTTTCCTATGCTTTCAATGCAATTCCAGTCTACCTCCTGAAATCGGTTTCCTGCAATTCTGCCCCGCTTTCAAGTCCTCTTGGCAGCCTTACTTCAGTCTATTTTTGGACGATAGCTGTCATTTATAACTCTGCAGGTTTGTGAATTACAGTGCCCCTGAGCTCCTTTCTTCAACTTGCTTTCTTGTGACCTGGCCGCAACACCGCAGGATGGCTTCAGGCCCTAATCTGGTTCCGGCACGGCACGCTGAGCCTTTGGTTATTTCCTCTTCCTGGTGGGAAATGAGAGTTAAATTTGCCCGTCCAGACACCTCCAGCTAGTCTCTCATTGGTTCTCGCTATTCCTGTTCATCTTCCGCAGAAATTGCAAACTGGGCCAAACAGGAGGTTAAAGGTGCTGACTCTCCAAGTGGGGAGAGTGTTAGTAAAGCGTCTGGAATGTTGCACCCGAGTACCAGGGGAGGAAAACTGAGACATATTTGAACACGTCTCCCGTTCACATGGTTGATCATACTTGGGTTCCACATGCATGTTTTAGCTGAAGGAAGAATACCTTAAACCTGGAGAGTTAAGACCCGTGTAATGGGTACCATGCAATATGACTTCAAAGGGTCTTCATTTGCTCACCGAACCTCTCCAATCCTATCACTGCTGCGTTTATGCCCCTGTACACATGCTTGATTCTCTTTCGGAGACATAGCAATCCATAGGTTTTAAGATACTTACTAGTCAGGTACATTCTTAGGCGTTTAATATGCGGTGTTGAGTCCATTTCGTTGAGCAAGGAGTAGCTCTTGTCTATTCCATATTTGACTTAAGGAACTTTATCTGTGCTCATTTCAATCTCTGGTTTTATGCAGCACCCCAACTCACCTTTACCCTTAAGCAAGCATAAGTTGGTTTTCTAAATTTGAGACCCTGTTCTGTTCTGTAATTCAGTTCCTGTGTAGCCAAGTTTACATTCCGTGTATTACTGATATCTTATGATGTTTCTTTTTCTGTGTGACTTAGTTCAGTTAGAATCATCATACCTGAATCCTCTCATTGTGATGCTAAGGGTCTGATGACATAGATTTCATTGCTGAGTGATATTGCTTTGTAAGTAAATACCACAACTTCTTTCTCCATTTTTCACTTTCTGCGATGTTGAACTTGTACTGTAAACGAGGTTCTTGTAAACAGAGGCGTCCCAAACTTTGGGGTGGCTGTGTCTTTTTGATTTTAATTTCCCTAAGCTATAGGACCATAAGTGGCAGTGCCCTAGGCTCTGTTGCTTTGTTTTTTAGATGTTTCAGGAAACACCATACACTTCTCCCGAGTGTCTGTTGGCAATTTACATCCCGCCCATCAGCATAACAAGGCTCCCAGTTCTCCATGGCCTGTCCTGCCTTTCTGGATTTTACACTTTTTTCAGATGGCCCTTTTGACCGGGGGGAAGTGAGACTTCATTGTAGTGCAGATTTCCTTTGCAAGCTTGCTTGGTTGGCCAAAAAGGGCGTATGCGTTTTTTCCTGAATATATTCAGGAAAAAACGCATACGCCCTTTTTGGCCAAGTGCATCATTGTGGACGTTCTGCCTCTTTTCCTATGCTTTCAATGCAATTCCAGTCTACCTCCTGAAATCGGTTTCCTGCAATTCTGCCCCGCTTTCAAGTCCTCTTGGCAGCCTTACTTCAGTCTATTTTTGGACGATAGCTGTCATTTATAACTCTGCAGGTTTGTGAATTACAGTGCCCCTGAGCTCCTTTCTTCAACTCGGTTTCTTTTGACCTGGCCGCAACACCGCAGGATGGCTTCAGGCCCTAATCTGGTTCCGGCCCGGCATGCTGAGTCTTTGGTTAATTCCTCTTCCTGGTGGGAAATGAGAGTTAAATTTGCCCGTCCAGACACCTCCAGCTAGCCTCTCATTGGTTCTCGCTATTCCTGTTCATCTTCCGCAGAAATTGCAAACTGGGCCAAACAGGAGGTTAAAGGGACTGACTCTCCAAGTGGGGAGAGTGTTAGTAAAGCGTCTGGAATGTTGCACCCGAGTACCAGGAGAGGAAAACTGAGACATATTTGAACACGTCTCCCGATCACATGGTTGATCATACTCTAGGTTCCACATGCATGTTTTAGCTGAAGGAAGAATACCTTAAACCTGGGTAGTTGAAACCCGTGGAATGGGTACCATGCAATATGACTTCAAAGGGTCTTCATTTGCTCACCGAACCTCTCCAATCCTATCACTGCTGCGTTTATGCCCCTGTACACATGCTTGATTCTCTTTCGGAGACATAGCAATCCATAGGTTTTAAGATACTTACTAGTCAGGTACATTCTTAGGCGTTTAATATGCGGTGTTGAGTCCATTTCGTTGAGCAAGGAGTAGCTCTTGTCTATTCCATATTTGACTTAAGGAACTTTATCTGTGCTCATTTCAATCTCTGGTTTTATGCAGCATCCCAACTCACCTTTACCCTTAAGCAAGCATAAGTTGGTTTTCTAAATTTGAGACCCTGTTCTGTTCTGTAATTCAGTTCCTGTGTAGCCAAGTTTACATTCCGTGTATTACTGATATCTTATGATGTTTCTTTTTCTGTGTGACTTAGTTCAGTTAGAATCATCATACCTGAATCCACTCATTGTGATGCTAAGGGCCTGATGACATAGATTTCATTGCTGAGTGATATTGCTTTGTAAGTAAATATCACAACTTCTTTATCCATTTTTCACTTTCTGCGATGTTGAACTTGTACTGTAAACGAGGTTCTTGTAAACAGAGGCGTCCAAAACTTTGGGGTGGCTGTGTCTTTTTGATTTTAATTTCCCTAAGCTATAGGACCATAAGTGGTAGTGCCCTAGGCTCTGTTGCTTTGTTTTTTAGATGTTTCAGGAAACACCATACACTTCTCCCGAGTGGTTGTTGGCAATTTACATCCCGCCCATCAGCATAACAAGGCTCCCAGTTCTCCATGGCCTGTCCTGCCTTTCTGGATTTTACACTTTTTTCAGATGGCCCTTTTGACCGGGGGGAAGTGAGACTTCATTGTAGTGCAGATTTCCTTTGCAAGCTTGCTTGGTTGGCCAAAAAGGGCGTATGCGTTTTTTCCTGAATATATTCAGGAAAAAACGCATACGCCCTTTTTGGCCAAGTGCATCATTGTGGACGTTCTGCCTCTTTTCCTATGCTTTCAATGCAATTCCAGTCTACCTCCTGAAATCGGTTTCCTGCAATTCTGCCCCGCTTTCAAGTCCTCTTGGCAGCCTTACTTCAGTCTATTTTTGGACGATAGCTGTCATTTATAACTCTGCAGGTTTGTGAATTACAGTGCCCCTGAGCTCCTTTCTTCAACTCGCTTTCTTGTGACCTGGCCGCAACACCGCAGGATGGCTTCAGGCCCTAATCTGGTTCCGGTACGGCATGCTGAGCCTTTGGTTATTTCCTCTTCCTGTTGGGAAATGAGAGTTAAATTTGCCCGTCCAGACACCTCCAGCTAGCCTCTCATTGGTTCTCGCTATTCCTGTTCATCTTCCGCAGAAATTGCAAACTGAGCCAAACAGGAGGTTAAAGGCGCTGACTCTCCAAGTGGGGAGAATGTTAGTAAAGCATCTGGAATGTTGCACCCGAGTACCAGGGGAGGAAAACTGAGACATACTTGAACACGTCTCCCGTTCACATGGTTGATCATACTTGGGTTCCACATGCATGTTTTAGCTGAAGGAAGAATACCTTAAACCTGGAGAGTTGAGACCCGTGGAATGGGTACCATGCAATATGACTTCAAAGGGTATTCATTTGCTCACCGAACCTCTCCAATCCTATCACTGCTGCGTTTATGCCCCTGTACACATGCTTGATTCTCTTTTGGAGACATAGCAATCCATAGGTTTTACGATACTTACTAGTCAGGTACATTCTTAGGCGTTTAATATGCGGTGTTGAGTCCATTTCGTTGAGCAAGGAGTAGCTCTTGTCTATTCCATATTTGACTTAAGGAACTTTATCTGTGCTCATTTCAATCTCTGGTTTTATGCAGCACCCCAACTCACCTTTACCCTTAAGCAAGCATAAGTTGGTTTTCTAAATTTGAGACCCTGTTCTGTTCTGTAATTCAGTTCCTGTGTAGCCAAGTTTACATTCCGTGTATTACTGACATCTTATGATGTTTCTTTTTCTGTGTGACTTACTTCAGTTAGAATCATCATACCTGAATCCACTCATTGTGCTGCTAAGGGCCTGATGACACAGATTTCATTGCTGAGTGATATTGCTTTGTAAGTAAATACCACAACTTCTTTATCCATTTTTCACTTTCTGCGATGTTGAACTTGTACTGTAAACGAGGTTCTTGTAAACAGAGCCGTTCCAAACTTTGGGGTGGCTGTGTCTTTTTGATTTTAATTTCCCTAAGCTATAGGACCATAAGTGGAAGTGCCCTAGGTTCTGTTGCTTTGTTTTTTAGATGTTACAGGAAACACCATACACTTCTCCCGCGTGGTTGTTGGCAATTTACATCCCGCCCATCAGCATAACAAGGCTCCCAGTTCTCCATGGCCTGTCCTGCCTTTCTGGATTTTACACTTTTTTCAGATGGCCCTTTTGACCGGGGGGAAGTGAGACTTCATTGTAGTGCAGAGTTCCTTTGCAAGCTTGCTTGGTTGGCCAAAAAGGGCGTATGCGTTTTTTCCTGAATATATTCAGGAAAAAACGCATACGCCCTTTTTGGCCAAGTGCATCATTGTGGACGTTCTGCCTCTTTTCCTATGCTTTCAATGCAATTCCAGTCTACCTCCTGAAATCAGTTTCCTGCAATTCTGCCCCGCTTTCAAGTCCTCTTGGCAGCCTTACTTCAGTCTATTTTTGGACGATAGCTGTCATTTATAACTCTGCAGGTTTGTGAATTACAGTGCCCCTGAGCTCCTTTCTTCAACTTGCTTTCTTGTGACCTGGCCGCAACACCGCAGGATGGCTTCAGGCCCTAATCTGGTTCCGGCACGGCACGCTGAGCCTTTGGTTATTTCCTCTTCCTGGTGGGAAATGAGAGTTAAATTTGCCCGTCCAGACACCTCCAGCTAGTCTCTCATTGGTTCTCGCTATTCCTGTTCATCTTCCGCAGAAATTGCAAACTGGGCCAAACAGGAGGTTAAAGGCGCTGACTCTCCAAGTGGGGAGAGTGTTAGTAAAGCGTCTGGAATGTTGCACCCGAGTACCAGGGGAGGAAAACTGAGACATATTTGAACACGTCTCCCGTTCACATGGTTGATCATACTTGGGTTCCACATGCATGTTTTAGCTGAAGGAAGAATACCTTAAACCTGGAGAGTTAAGACCCGTGGAATGGGTACCATGCAATATGACTTCAAAGGGTCTTCATTTGCTCACCGAACCTCTCCAATCCTATCACTGCTGCGTTTATGCCCCTGTACACATTCTTGATTCTCTTTCGGAGACATAGCAATCCATAGGTTTTAAGATACTTACTAGTCAGGTACATTCTTAGGCGTTTAATATGCGGTGTTGAGTCCATTTCGTTGAGCAAGGAGTAGCTCTTGTCTATTCCATATTTGACTTAAGGAACTTTATCTGTGCTCATTTCAATCTCTGGTTTTATGCAGCACCCCAACTCACCTTTACCCTTAAGCAAGCATAAGTTGGTTTTCTAAATTTGAGACCCTGTTCTGTTCTGTAATTCAGTTCCTGTGTAGCCAAGTTTACATTCCGTGTATTACTGATATCTTATGATGTTTCTTTTTCTGTGTGACTTAGTTCAGTTAGAATCATCATACCTGAATCCTCTCATTGTGATGCTAAGGGTCTGATGACATAGATTTCATTGCTGAGTGATATTGCTTTGTAAGTAAATACCACAACTTCTTTCTCCATTTTTCACTTTCTGCGATGTTGAACTTGTACTGTAAACGAGGTTCTTGTAAACAGAGGCGTCCCAAACTTTGGGGTGGCTGTGTCTTTTTGATTTTAATTTCCCTAAGCTATAGGACCATAAGTGGCAGTGCCCTAGGCTCTGTTGCTTTGTTTTTTAGATGTTTCAGGAAACACCATACACTTCTCCCGAGTGTCTGTTGGCAATTTACATCCCGCCCATCAGCATAACAAGGCTCCCAGTTCTCCATGGCCTGTCCTGCCTTTCTGGATTTTACACTTTTTTCAGATGGCCCTTTTGACCGGGGGGAAGTGAGACTTCATTGTAGTGCAGATTTCCTTTGCAAGCTTGCTTGGTTGGCCAAAAAGGGCGTATGCGTTTTTTCCTGAATATATTCAGGAAAAAACGCATACGCCCTTTTTGGCCAAGTGCATCATTGTGGACGTTCTGCCTCTTTTCCTATGCTTTCAATGCAATTCCAGTCTACCTCCTGAAATCGGTTTCCTGCAATTCTGCCCCGCTTTCAAGTCCTCTTGGCAGCCTTACTTCAGTCTATTTTTGGACGATAGCTGTCATTTATAACTCTGCAGGTTTGTGAATTACAGTGCCCCTGAGCTCCTTTCTTCAACTCGGTTTCTTTTGACCTGGCCGCAACACCGCAGGATGGCTTCAGGCCCTAATCTGGTTCCGGCCCGGCATGCTGAGTCTTTGGTTAATTCCTCTTCCTGGTGGGAAATGAGAGTTAAATTTGCCCGTCCAGACACCTCCAGCTAGCCTCTCATTGGTTCTCGCTATTCCTGTTCATCTTCCGCAGAAATTGCAAACTGGGCCAAACAGGAGGTTAAAGGGACTGACTCTCCAAGTGGGGAGAGTGTTAGTAAAGCGTCTGGAATGTTGCACCCGAGTACCAGGAGAGGAAAACTGAGACATATTTGAACACGTCTCCCGATCACATGGTTGATCATACTCTAGGTTCCACATGCATGTTTTAGCTGAAGGAAGAATACCTTAAACCTGGGTAGTTGAAACCCGTGGAATGGGTACCATGCAATATGACTTCAAAGGGTCTTCATTTGCTCACCGAACCTCTCCAATCCTATCACTGCTGCGTTTATGCCCCTGTACACATGCTTGATTCTCTTTCGGAGACATAGCAATCCATAGGTTTTAAGATACTTACTAGTCAGGTACATTCTTAGGCGTTTAATATGCGGTGTTGAGTCCATTTCGTTGAGCAAGGAGTAGCTCTTGTCTATTCCATATTTGACTTAAGGAACTTTATCTGTGCTCATTTCAATCTCTGGTTTTATGCAGCATCCCAACTCACCTTTACCCTTAAGCAAGCATAAGTTGGTTTTCTAAATTTGAGACCCTGTTCTGTTCTGTAATTCAGTTTCTGTGTAGCCAAGTTTACATTCCGTGTATTACTGATATCTTATGATGTTTCTTTTTCTGTGTGACTTAGTTCAGTTAGAATCATCATACCTGAATCCACTCATTGTGATGCTAAGGGCCTGATGACATAGATTTCATTGCTGAGTGATATTGCTTTGTAAGTAAATATCACAACTTCTTTATCCATTTTTCACTTTCTGCGATGTTGAACTTGTACTGTAAACGAGGTTCTTGTAAACAGAGGCGTCCAAAACTTTGGGGTGGCTGTGTCTTTTTGATTTTAATTTCCCTAAGCTATAGGACCATAAGTGGTAGTGCCCTAGGCTCTGTTGCTTTGTTTTTTAGATGTTTCAGGAAACACCATACACTTCTCCCGAGTGGTTGTTGGCAATTTACATCCCGCCCATCAGCATAACAAGGCTCCCAGTTCTCCATGGCCTGTCCTGCCTTTCTGGATTTTACACTTTTTTCAGATGGCCCTTTTGACCGGGGGGAAGTGAGACTTCATTGTAGTGCAGATTTCCTTTGCAAGCTTGCTTGGTTGGCCAAAAAGGGCGTATGCGTTTTTTCCTGAATATATTCAGGAAAAAACGCATACGCCCTTTTTGGCCAAGTGCATCATTGTGGACGTTCTGCCTCTTTTCCTATGCTTTCAATGCAATTCCAGTCTACCTCCTGAAATCGGTTTCCTGCAATTCTGCCCCGCTTTCAAGTCCTCTTGGCAGCCTTACTTCAGTCTATTTTTGGACGATAGCTGTCATTTATAACTCTGCAGGTTTGTGAATTACAGTGCCCCTGAGCTCCTTTCTTCAACTCGCTTTCTTGTGACCTGGCCGCAACACCGCAGGATGGCTTCAGGCCCTAATCTGGTTCCGGTACGGCATGCTGAGCCTTTGGTTATTTCCTCTTCCTGTTGGGAAATGAGAGTTAAATTTGCCCGTCCAGACACCTCCAGCTAGCCTCTCATTGGTTCTCGCTATTCCTGTTCATCTTCCGCAGAAATTGCAAACTGAGCCAAACAGGAGGTTAAAGGCGCTGACTCTCCAAGTGGGGAGAATGTTAGTAAAGCATCTGGAATGTTGCACCCGAGTACCAGGGGAGGAAAACTGAGACATACTTGAACACGTCTCCCGTTCACATGGTTGATCATACTTGGGTTCCACATGCATGTTTTAGCTGAAGGAAGAATACCTTAAACCTGGAGAGTTGAGACCCGTGGAATGGGTACCATGCAATATGACTTCAAAGGGTATTCATTTGCTCACCGAACCTCTCCAATCCTATCACTGCTGCGTTTATGCCCCTGTACACATGCTTGATTCTCTTTTGGAGACATAGCAATCCATAGGTTTTACGATACTTACTAGTCAGGTACATTCTTAGGCGTTTAATATGCGGTGTTGAGTCCATTTCGTTGAGCAAGGAGTAGCTCTTGTCTATTCCATATTTGACTTAAGGAACTTTATCTGTGCTCATTTCAATCTCTGGTTTTATGCAGCACCCCAACTCACCTTTACCCTTAAGCAAGCATAAGTTGGTTTTCTAAATTTGAGACCCTGTTCTGTTCTGTAATTCAGTTCCTGTGTAGCCAAGTTTACATTCCGTGTATTACTGACATCTTATGATGTTTCTTTTTCTGTGTGACTTACTTCAGTTAGAATCATCATACCTGAATCCACTCATTGTGCTGCTAAGGGCCTGATGACACAGATTTCATTGCTGAGTGATATTGCTTTGTAAGTAAATACCACAACTTCTTTATCCATTTTTCACTTTCTGCGATGTTGAACTTGTACTGTAAACGAGGTTCTTGTAAACAGAGCCGTTCCAAACTTTGGGGTGGCTGTGTCTTTTTGATTTTAATTTCCCTAAGCTATAGGACCATAAGTGGAAGTGCCCTAGGTTCTGTTGCTTTGTTTTTTAGATGTTTCAGGAAACACCATACACTTCTCCCGAGTGGTTGTTGGCAATTTACATCCCGCCCATCAGCATAACAAGGCTCCCAGTTCTCCATGGCCTGTCCTGCCTTTCTGGATTTTACACTTTTTTCAGATGGCCCTTTTGACCGGGGGGAAGTGAGACTTCATTGTAGTGCAGATTTCCTTTGCAAGCTTGCTTGGTTGGCCAAAAAGGGCGTATGCGTTTTTTCCTGAATATATTCAGGAAAAAACGCATACGCCCTTTTTGGCCAAGTGCATCATTGTGGACGTTCTGCCTCTTTTCCTATGCTTTCAATGCAATTCCAGTCTACCTCCTGAAATTGGTTTCCTGCAATTCTGCCCCGCTTTCAAGTCCTCTTGGCAGCCTTACTTCAGTCTATTTTTGGACGATAGCTGTCATTTATAACTCTGCAGGTTTGTGAATTACAGTGCCCCTGAGCTCCTTTCTTCAACTCGCTTTCTTGTGACCTGGCCGCAACACCGCAGGATGGCTTCAGGCCCTAATCTGGTTCCGGTACGGCACGCTGAGCCTTTGGTTATTTCCTCTTCCTGGTGGGAAATGAGAGTTAAATTTGCCCGTCCAGACACCTCCAGCTAGCCTCTCATTGGTTCTCGCTATTCCTGTTCATCTTCCGCAGAAATTGCAAACTGGGTCAAACAGGAGGTTAAAGGCGCTGACTCTCCAAGTGGGGAGAGTGTTAGTAAAGCGTCTGGAATGTTGCACCCGAGTACCAGGGGAGGAGAACTGAGACATATTTGAACACGTCTGCAGTTCACATGGTTGATCATACTTGGGTTCCACATGCATGTTTTAGCTGAAGGAAGAATACCTTAAACCTGGAGAGTTGAGACCCGTGTAATGGGTACCATGCAATATGACTTCAAAGGGTCTTCATTTCCTCACCGAACATCTCCAATCCTATCACTGCTGCATTTATGGCCCTGTACACATGCTTGATTCTCTTTCGGAGACATAGCAATCCATAGGTTTTAAGATACTTACTAGTCAGGTACATTCTTAGGCGTTTAATATGCCGTGTTGAGTCCATTTCATTGAGCAAGGAGTAGCTCTTGTCTATTCCATATTTGACTTAAGGAACTTTATCTGTGCTCATTTCAATCTCTGGTTTTATGCAACACCCCAACTCACCTTTCCCCTTAAGCAAGCATAAGTTGGTTTTCTAAATTTGAGACCCTGTTCTGTTCTGTAATTCAGTTCCTGTGTAGCCAAGTTTACATTCCGTGTATTACTGATATCTTATGATATTTCTTTTTCTGTGTGACTTATTTCAGTTAGAATCATCATACCTGAATCCACTCATTGTGATGCTAAGGGCCTGATGACATAGATTTCATTGCTCAGTGATATTGCTTTGTAAGTAAATACCACAAGTTCTTTATCCATTTTTCACTTTCTGCGATGTTGAACTTGTACTGTAAACGAGGTTCTTGTAAACAGAGGCATAGTCCCAAACTTTGGGGTGGCTGTGTCTTTTTGATTTTAATTTCCCTAAGCTATAGGACCATAAGTGGCAGTGCCCTAGGCTCTGTTGCTTTGTTTTTTAGATGTTTCAGGAAACACCATACACTTCTCCGGAGTGTCTGTTGGCAATTTACATCCCGCCCATCAGCATAACAAGGCTCCCAGTTCTCCATGGCCTGTCCTGCCTTTCTGGATTTTACACTTTTTTCAGATGGCCCTTTTGACCGGGGGGAAGTGAGACTTCATTGTAGTGCAGATTTCCTTTGCAAGCTTGCTTGGTTGGCCAAAAAGGGCGTATGCGTTTTTTCCTGAATATATTCAGGAAAAAACGCATACGCCCTTTTTGGCCAAGTGCATCATTGTGGACGTTCTGCCTCTTTTCCTATGCTTTCAATGCAATTCCAGTCTACCTCCTGAAATCGGTTTCCTGCAATTCTGCCCCGCTTTCAAGTCCTCTTGGCAGCCTTACTTCAGTCTATTTTTGGACGATAGCTGTCATTTATAACTCTGCAGGTTTGTGAATTACAGTGCCCCTGAGCTCCTTTCTTCAACTCGCTTTCTTGTGACCTGGCCGCAACACCGCAGGATGGCTTCAGGCCCTAATCTGGTTCCGGCCCGGCATGCTGAGCCTTTGGTTAATTCCTCTTCCTGGTGGGAAATGAGAGTTAAATTTGCCCGTCCAGACACCTCCAGCTAGCCTCTCATTGGTTCTCACTATTCCTGTTCATCTTCCGCAGAAATTGCAAACTGGGCCAAACAGGAGGTTAAAGGGACTGACTCTCCAAGTGGGGAGAGTGTTAGTAAAGCGTCTGGAATGTTGCACCCGAGTACCAGGGGAGGAAAACTGAGACATATTTGAACACGACTCCCGATCACATGGTTGATCATACTTGGGTTCCACATGCATGTTTTAGCTGAAGGAAGAATACCTTAAACCTGGAGAGTTGAGACCCGTGGAATGGGTACCATGCAATATGACTTCTAAGGGTCTTCATTTGCTCACCGAACCTCTCCAATCCTATCACTGCTGCGTTTATGCCCCTGTACACACGCTTGATTCTCTTTCGGAGACATAGCAATCCATAGGTTTTAAGATACTTACTAGTCAGGTACATTCTTAGGCGTTTAATATGCGATGTTGAGTCCATTTCGTTGAGCAAGGAGTAGCTCTTGTCTATTCCATATTTGACTTAAGGAACTTTATCTGTGCTCATTTCAATCTCTGGTTTTATGCAGCACCCCAACTCACCTTTACCCTTAAGCAAGCATAAGTTGGTTTTCTAAATTTGAGACCCTGTTCGGTTCTGTAATTCAGTTCCTGTGTAGCCAAGTTTACATTCTGTGTATTACTGATATCTTATGATGTTTCTTTTTCTGTGTGACTTAGTTCAGTTAGAATCCTCATACCTGAATCCACTCATTGTGCTGCTATGGGCCTGATGACACAGATTTCATTGCTGAGTCATATTGCTTTGTAAGTAAATACCACAACTTCTTTATCCATTTTTCACTTTCTGCGATGTTGAACTTGTACTGTAAACGAGGTTCTTGTAAACAGAGCCGTTCCAAACTTTGGGGTGGCTGTGTCTTTTTGATTTTAATTTCCCTAAGCTATAGGACCATAAGTGGAAGTGCCCTAGGTTCTGTTGCTTTGTTTTTTAGATGTTTCAGGAAACACCATACACTTCTCCCGCGTGGTTGTTGGCAATTTACATCCCGCCCATCAGCATAACAAGGCTCCCAGTTCTCCATGGCCTGTCCTGCCTTTCTGGATTTTACACTTTTTTCAGATGGCCCTTTTGACCGGGGGGAAGTGAGACTTCATTGTAGTGCAGATTTCCTTTGCAAGCTTGCTTGGTTGGCCAAAAAGGGCGTATGCGTTTTTTCCTGAATATATTCAGGAAAAAACGCATACGCCCTTTTTGGCCAAGTGCATCATTGTGGACGTTCTGCCTCTTTTCCTATGCTTTCAATGCAATTCCAGTCTACCTCCTGAAATCGGTTTCCTGCAATTCTGCCCCGCTTTCAAGTCCTCTTGGCAGCCTTACTTCAGTCTATTTTTGGACGATAGCTGTCATTTATAACTCTGCAGGTTTGTGAATTACAGTGCCCCTGAGCTCCTTTCTTCAACTTGCTTTCTTGTGACCTGGCTGCAACACCGCAGGATGGCTTCAGGCCCTAATCTGGTTCCGGCACGGCACGCTGAGCCTTTGGTTATTTCCTCTTCCTGGTGGGAAATGAGAGTTAAATTTGCCCGTCCATACACCTCCAGCTAGTCTCTCATTGGTTCTCGCTATTCCTGTTCATCTTCCGCAGAAATTGCAAACTGGGCCAAACAGGAGGTTAAAGGCGCTGACTCTCCAAGTGGGGAGAGTGTTAGTAAAGCGTCTGGAATGTTGCACCCGAGTACCAGGGGAGGAAAACTGAGACATATTTGAACACGTCTCCCGTTCACATGGTTGATCATACTTGGGTTCCACATGCATGTTTTAGCTGAAGGAAGAATACCTTAAACCTGGAGAGTTAAGACCCGTGGAATGGGTACCATGCAATATGACTTCAAAGGGTCTTCATTTGCTCACCGAACCTCTCCAATCCTATCACTGCTGCGTTTATGCCCCTGTACACATGCTTGATTCTCTTTCGGAGACATAGCAATCCATAGGTTTTAAGATACTTACTAGTCAGGTACATTCTTAGGCGTTTAATATGCGATGTTGAGTCCATTTCATTGAGCAAGGAGTAGCTCTTGTCTATTCCATATTTGACTTAAGGAACTTTATCTGTGCTCATTTCAATCTCTGGTTTTATGCAGCACCCCAACTCACCTTTCCCCTTAAGCAAGCATAAGTTGGTTTTCTAAATTTGAGACCCTGTTCTGTTCTGTAATTCAGTTCCTGTGTAGCCAAGTTTACATTCCGTGTATTACTGATATCTTATGATGTTTCTTTTTCTGTGTGACTTACTTCAGTTAGAATCATCATACCTGAATCCACTCATTGTGCTGCTAAGGGCCTGATGACACAGATTTCATTGCTGAGTGATATTGCTTTGTAAGTAAATACCACAACTTCTTTATCCATTTTTCACTTTCTGCGATGTTGAACTTGTACTGTAAACGAGGTTCTTGTAAACAGAGCCGTTCCAAACTTTGGGGTGGCTGTGTCTTTTTGATTTTAATTTCCCTAAGCTATAGGACCATAAGTGGAAGTGCCCTAGGTTCTGTTGCTTTGTTTTTTAGATGTTACAGGAAACACCATACACTTCTCCCGCGTGGTTGTTGGCAATTTACATCCCGCCCATCAGCATAACAAGGCTCCCAGTTCTCCATGGCCTGTCCTGCCTTTCTGGATTTTACACTTTTTTCAGATGGCCCTTTTGACCGGGGGGAAGTGAGACTTCATTGTAGTGCAGAGTTCCTTTGCAAGCTTGCTTGGTTGGCCAAAAAGGGCGTATGCGTTTTTTCCTGAATATATTCAGGAAAAAACGCATACGCCCTTTTTGGCCAAGTGCATCATTGTGGACGTTCTGCCTCTTTTCCTATGCTTTCAATGCAATTCCAGTCTACCTCCTGAAATCAGTTTCCTGCAATTCTGCCCCGCTTTCAAGTCCTCTTGGCAGCCTTACTTCAGTCTATTTTTGGACGATAGCTGTCATTTATAACTCTGCAGGTTTGTGAATTACAGTGCCCCTGAGCTCCTTTCTTCAACTTGCTTTCTTGTGACCTGGCCGCAACACCGCAGGATGGCTTCAGGCCCTAATCTGGTTCCGGCACGGCACGCTGAGCCTTTGGTTATTTCCTCTTCCTGGTGGGAAATGAGAGTTAAATTTGCCCGTCCAGACACCTCCAGCTAGTCTCTCATTGGTTCTCGCTATTCCTGTTCATCTTCCGCAGAAATTGCAAACTGGGCCAAACAGGAGGTTAAAGGCGCTGACTCTCCAAGTGGGGAGAGTGTTAGTAAAGCGTCTGGAATGTTGCACCCGAGTACCAGGGGAGGAAAACTGAGACATATTTGAACACGTCTCCCGTTCACATGGTTGATCATACTTGGGTTCCACATGCATGTTTTAGCTGAAGGAAGAATACCTTAAACCTGGAGAGTTAAGACCCGTGGAATGGGTACCATGCAATATGACTTCAAAGGGTCTTCATTTGCTCACCGAACCTCTCCAATCCTATCACTGCTGCGTTTATGCCCCTGTACACATTCTTGATTCTCTTTCGGAGACATAGCAATCCATAGGTTTTAAGATACTTACTAGTCAGGTACATTCTTAGGCGTTTAATATGCGATGTTGAGTCCATTTCGTTGAGCAAGGAGTAGCTCTTGTCTATTCCATATTTGACTTAAGGAACTTTATCTGTGCTCATTTCAATCTCTGGTTTTATGCAGCACCCCAACTCACCTTTACCCTTAAGCAAGCATAAGTTGGTTTTTTAAATTTGAGACCCTGTTCAGTTCTGTAATTCAGTTCCTGTGTAGCCAAGTTTACATTCCGTGTATTACTGATATCTTATGATGTTTCTTTTTCTGTGTGACTTACTTCAGTTAGAATCCTCATACCTGAATCCACTCATTGTGCTGCTAAGGGCCTGATGACACAGATTTCATTGCTGAGTGATATTGCTTTGTAAGTAAATACCACAACTTCTTTATCCATTTTTCACTTTCTGCGATGTTGAACTTGTACTGTAAACGAGGTTCTTGTAAACAGAGCCGTTCCAAACTTTGGGGTGGCTGTGTCTTTTTGATTTTAATTTCCCTAAGCTATAGGACCATAAGTGGAAGTGCCCTAGGTTCTGTTGCTTTGTTTTTTAGATGTTACAGGAAACACCATACACTTCTCCCGCGTGGTTGTTGGCAATTTACATCCCGCCCATCAGCATAACAAGGCTCCCAGTTCTCCATGGCCTGTCCTGCCTTTCTGGATTTTACACTTTTTTCAGATGGCCCTTTTGACCGGGGGGAAGTGAGACTTCATTGTAGTGCAGAGTTCCTTTGCAAGCTTGCTTGGTTGGCCAAAAAGGGCGTATGCGTTTTTTCCTGAATATATTCAGGAAAAAACGCATACGCCCTTTTTGGCCAAGTGCATCATTGTGGACGTTCTGCCTCTTTTCCTATGCTTTCAATGCAATTCCAGTCTACCTCCTGAAATCAGTTTCCTGCAATTCTGCCCCGCTTTCAAGTCCTCTTGGCAGCCTTACTTCAGTCTATTTTTGGACGATAGCTGTCATTTATAACTCTGCAGGTTTGTGAATTACAGTGCCCCTGAGCTCCTTTCTTCAACTTGCTTTCTTGTGACCTGGCCGCAACACCGCAGGATGGCTTCAGGCCCTAATCTGGTTCCGGCACGGCACGCTGAGCCTTTGGTTATTTCCTCTTCCTGGTGGGAAATGAGAGTTAAATTTGCCCGTCCAGACACCTCCAGCTAGTCTCTCATTGGTTCTCGCTATTCCTGTTCATCTTCCGCAGAAATTGCAAACTGGGCCAAACAGGAGGTTAAAGGCGCTGACTCTCCAAGTGGGGAGAGTGTTAGTAAAGCGTCTGGAATGTTGCACCCGAGTACCAGGGGAGGAAAACTGAGACATATTTGAACACGTCTCCCGTTCACATGGTTGATCATACTTGGGTTCCACATGCATGTTTTAGCTGAAGGAAGAATACCTTAAACCTGGAGAGTTAAGACCCGTGGAATGGGTACCATGCAATATGACTTCAAAGGGTCTTCATTTGCTCACCGAACCTCTCCAATCCTATCACTGCTGCGTTTATGCCCCTGTACACATTCTTGATTCTCTTTCGGAGACATAGCAATCCATAGGTTTTAAGATACTTACTAGTCAGGTACATTCTTAGGCGTTTAATATGCGATGTTGAGTCCATTTCGTTGAGCAAGGAGTAGCTCTTGTCTATTCCATATTTGACTTAAGGAACTTTATCTGTGCTCATTTCAATCTCTGGTTTTATGCAGCACCCCAACTCACCTTTACCCTTAAGCAAGCATAAGTTGGTTTTTTAAATTTGAGACCCTGTTCAGTTCTGTAATTCAGTTCCTGTGTAGCCAAGTTTACATTCCGTGTATTACTGATATCTTATGATGTTTCTTTTTCTGTGTGACTTACTTCAGTTAGAATCCTCATACCTGAATCCACTCATTGTGCTGCTAAGGGCCTGATGACACAGATTTCATTGCTGAGTGATATTGCTTTGTAAGTAAATACCACAACTTCTTTATCCATTTTTCACTTTCTGCGATGTTGAACTTGTACTGTAAACGAGGTTCTTGTAAACAGAGGCGTCCCAAACTTTGGGGTGGCTGTGTCTTTTTGATTTTAATTTCCCTAAGCTATAGGACCTTAAGTGGCAGTGCCCTAGGCTCTGTTGCTTTGTTTTTTAGATGTTTCAGGAAACACCATACACTTCTCCGGAGTGTCTGTTGGCAATTTACATCCCGCCCATCAGCATAACAAGGCTCCCAGTTCTCCATGGCCTGTCCTGCCTTTCTGGATTTTACACTTTTTTCAGATGGCCCTTTTGACCGGGGGGAAGTGAGACTTCATTGTAGTGCAGATTTCCTTTGCAAGCTTGCTTGGTTGGCCAAAAAGGGCGTATGCGTTTTTTCCTGAATATATTCAGGAAAAAACGCATACGCCCTTTTTGGCCAAGTGCATCATTGTGGACGTTCTGCCTCTTTTCCTATGCTTTCAATGCAATTCCAGTCTACCTCCTGAA
Organism: Stenella coeruleoalba; assembly: GCF_951394435.1. Classification (NCBI taxonomy): domain Eukaryota; kingdom Metazoa; phylum Chordata; class Mammalia; order Artiodactyla; family Delphinidae; genus Stenella; species Stenella coeruleoalba. Next base: position 27,198 of record NW_027646029.1, on the reverse strand, counting down.
ATCGGTTTCCTGCAATTCTGCCCCGCTTTCAAGTCCTCTTGGCAGCCTTACTTCAGTCTATTTTTGGACGATAGCTGTCATTTATAACTCTGCAGGTTTGTGAATTACAGTGCCCCTGAGCTCCTTTCTTCAACTCGCTTTCTTGTGACCTGGCCGCAACACCGCAGGATGGCTTCAGGCCCTAATCTGGTTCCGGCAGGGCATGCTGAGCCTTTGGTTAATTCCTCTTCCTGGTGGGAAATGAGAGTTAAATTTGCCCGTCCAGACACCTCCAGCTAGCCTCTCATTGGTTCTCACTATTCCTGTTCATCTTCCGCGGAAATTGCAAACTGGGCCAAGCAGGAGGTTAAAGGGACTGACTCTCCAAGTGGGGAGAGTGATAGTAAAGCGTCTGGAATGTTGCACCCGAGTACCAGGGGAGGAAACCTGAGACATATTTGAACACGTCTCCCGATCACATGGTTGATCATACTCTAGGTTCCACATGCATGTTTTAGCTGAAGGAAGAATACCTTAAACCAGGGTAGTTGAAACCGGTGGAAAGGGTACCATGCAATATGACTTCAAAGGGTCTTCATTTGCTCACCGAACCTCTCCAATCCTATCACTGCTGCGTTTATGCCCCTGTACACATGCTTGATTATCTTTCGGAGACATAGCAATCCATAGGTTTTAAGATACTTACTAGTCAGGTACATTCTTAGGCGTTTAATATGCGGTGTTGAGTCCATTTCGTTGAGCAAGGAGTAGCTCTTGTCTATTCCATATTTGGCTTAAGGAACTTTATCTGTGCTCATTTCAATCTCTGGTTTTATGCAGCACCCCAACTCACCTTTACCCTTAAGCAAGAATAAGTTGGTTTTCTAAATTTGAGACCCTGTTCTGTTCTGTAATTCAGTTCCTGTGTAGCCAAGTTTACATTCCGTGTATTACTGATATCTTATGATATTTCTTTTTCTGTGTGACTTATTTCAGTTAGAATCATCATACCTGAATCCACTCATTGTGCTGCTATGGTCCTGATGACACAGATTTCATTGCTGAATGATATTGCTTTGTAAGTAAATACCACAACTTCTTTATCCATTTTTCACTTTCTGCGATGTTGAACTTGTACTGTAAACGAGGATCTTGTAAACAGAGCCGTTCCAAACTTTGGGGTGGCTGTGTCTTTTTGACTTTAATTTCCCTAAGCTATAGGACCATAAGTGGAAGTGCCCTAGGCTCTGTTGCTTTGTTTTTTAGATGTTTCAGGAAACACCATACACTTCTCCCGAGTGGTTGTTGGGAATTTACATCCCGCCCATCAGCATAACAAGGCTCCCAGTTCTCAATGGCCTGTCCTGCCTTTCTGGATTTTACACTTTTTTCAGATGGCCCTTTTGACCGGGGGGAAGTGAGACTTCATTGTAGTGCAGATTTCCTTTGCAAGCTTGCTTGGTTGGCCAAAAAGGGCGTATGCGTTTTTTCCTGAATATATTCAGGAAAAAACGCATACGCCCTTTTTGGCCAAGTGCATCATTGTGGACGTTCTGCCTCTTTTCCTATGCTTTCAATGCAATTCCAGTCTACCTCCTGAAATCGGTTTCCTGCAATTCTGCCCCACTTTCAAGTCCTCTTGGCAGCCTTACTTCAGTCTATTTTTGGACGATAGCTGTCATTTATAACTCTGCAGGTTTGTGAATTACAGTGCCCCTGAGCTCCTTTCTTCAACTCGCTTTCTTGTGACCTGGCCGCAACACCGCAGGATGGCTTCAGGCCCTAATCTGGTTCTGGCCCGGCATGCTGAGCCTTTGGTTAATTCCTCTTCCTGGTGGGAAATGAGAGTTAAATTTGCCCGTCCAGACACCTCCAGCTAGCCTCTCATTGGTTCTCGCTATTCCTGTTCATCTTCCGCGAAAATTGCAAACTGGGCCAAACAGGAGGTAAAAGGGACTGACTCTCCAAGTGGGGAGAGTGTTAGTAAAGCGTCTGGAATGTTGCACCCGAGTACCAGGGGAGGAAAACTGAGACATATTTGAACACGTCTCCCGATCACATGGTTGATCATACTCTAGGTTCCACATGCATGTTTTAGCTAAAGGAAGAATACCTTAAACCTAGGTAGTTGAAACCCGTGGAAAGGGTACCATGCAATATGACTTCAAAGGGTCTTCATTTGCTCACCGAACCTCTCCAATCCTATCACTGCTGCGTTTCTGCCCCTGTACACATGCTTGATTCTCTTTCGGAGACATAGCAATCCATAGGTTTTAAGATACTTAGTAGTCAGGTATATTCTTAGGCGTTTAATATGCGGTGTTGAGTCCATTTCGTTGAGCAAGGAGTAGCTCTTGTCTATTCCATATTTGGCTTAAGGAACTTTATCTGTGCTCATTTCAATCTCTGGTTTTATGCAGCACCCCAACTCACCTTTACCCTTAAGCAAGAATAAGTTGGTTTTCTAAATTTGAGACCCTGTTCTGTTCTGTAATTCAGTTCCTGTGTAGCCAAGTTTACATTCCGTGTATTACTGATATCTTATGATGTTTCTTTTTCTGTGTGACTTACTTCAGTTAGAATCATCATACCTGAATCCACTCATTGTGCTGCTAAGGGCCTGATGACACAGATTTCATTGCTGAGTGATATTGCTTTGTAAGTAAATACCACAACTTCTTTATCCATTTTTCACTTTCTACGATGTTGAACTTGTACTGTAAACGAGGTTCTTGTAAACAGAGGCGTCCCAAACTTTGGGGTGGCTGTGTCTTTTTGATTTTAATTTCCCTAAGCTATAGGACCATAAGTGGAAGTGCCCTAGGCTCTGTTGCTTTGTTTTTTAGATGTTTCAGGAAACACCATACACTTCTCGGGAGTGGTTGTTGGGAATTTACATCCCACCCATCAGCATAACAAGGCTCCCAGTTCTCCATGGCCTGTCCTGCCTTTCTGGATTTTACACTTTTTTCAGATGGCCCTTTTGACCGGGGGGAAGTGAGACTTCATTGTAGTGCAGATTTCCTTTGCAAGCTTGCTTGGTTGGCCAAAAAGGGCGTATGCGTTTTTTCCTGAATATATTCAGGAAAAAACGCATACGCCCTTTTTGGCCAAGTGCATCATTGTGGACGTTCTGCCTCTTTTCCTATGCTTTCAATGCAATTCCAGTCTACCTCCTGAAATCGGTTTCCTGCAATTCTGCCCCGCTTTCAAGTCCTCTTGGCAGCCTTACTTCAGTCTATTTTTGGACGATAGCTGTCATTTATAACTCTGCAGGTTTGTGAATTACAGTGCCCCTGAGCTCCTTTCTTCAACTCGCTTTCTTGTGACCTGGCCGCAACACCGCAGGATGGCTTCAGGCCCTAATCTGGTTCCGTCACGGCACGCTGAGCCTTTGGTTATTTCCTCTTCCTGGTGGGAAATGAGAGTTAAATTTGTCCGTCCAGACACCTCCAGCTAGTCTCTCATTGGTTCTTGCTATTCCTGTTCATCTTCCGCAGAAATTGCAAACTGGGCCAAACAGGAGGTTAAAGGCACTGACTCTCCAAGTGGGGAGAGTGTTAGTAAAGCGTCTGGAATGTTGCACCCGAGTACCAGGGGAGGAAAACTGAGACATATTTGAACACGTCTCCCGTTCACATGGTTGATCATACTTGGGTTCCACATGCATGTTTTAGCTGAAGGAAGAATACCTTAAACCTGGAGAGTTAAGACCCGTGGAATGGGTACCATGCAATATGACTTCAAAGGGTCTTCATTTGCTCACCGAACCTCTCCAATCCTATCACTGCTGCGTTTATGCCCCTGTACACATGCTTGATTCTCTTTCGGAGACATAGCAATCCATAGGTTTTAAGATACTTACTAGTCAGGTACATTCTTAGGCGTTTAATATGCGATGTTGAGTCCATTTCGTTGAGCAAGGAGTACCTCTTGTCTATTCCATATTTGACTTAAGGAACTTTATCTGTGCTCATTTCAATCTCTGGTTTTATGCAGCACCCCAACTCACCTTTCCCCTTAAGCAAGCATAAGTTGGTTTTCTAAATTTGAGACCCTGTTCTGTTCTGTAATTCAGTTCCTGTGTAGCCAAGTTTACATTCCGTGTATTACTGATATCTTATGATGTTTCTTTTTCTGTGTGACTTACTTCAGTTAGAATCATCATACCTGAATCCACTCATTGTGCTGCTAAGGGCCTGATGACACAGATTTCATTGCTGAGTGATATTGCTTTGTAAGTAAATACCACAACTTCTTTATCCATTTTTCACTTTCTGCGATGTTGAACTTGTACTGTAAACGAGGTTCTTGTAAACAGAGCCGTTCCAAACTTTGGGGTGGCTGTGTCTTTTTGATTTTAATTTCCCTAAGCTATAGGACCATAAGTGGAAGTGCCCTAGGTTCTGTTGCTTTGTTTTTTAGATGTTTCAGGAAACACCATACACTTCTCCCGAGTGGTTGTTGGCAATTTACATCCCGCCCATCAGCATAACAAGGCTCCCAGTTCTCCATGGCCTGTCCTGCCTTTCTGGATTTTACACTTTTTTCAGATGGCCCTTTTGACCGGGGGGAAGTGAGACTTCATTGTAGTGCAGATTTCCTTTGCAAGCTTGCTTGGTTGGCCAAAAAGGGCGTATGCGTTTTTTCCTGAATATATTCAGGAAAAAACGCATACGCCTTTTTTGGCCAAGTGCATCATTGTGGACGTTCTGCCTCTTTTCCTATGCTTTCAATGCAATTCCAGTCTACCTCCTGAAATCGGTTTCCTGCAATTCTGCCCCGCTTTCAAGTCCTCTTGGCAGCCTTACTTCAGTCTATTTTTGGACGATAGCTGTCATTTATAACTCTGCAGGTTTGTGAATTACAGTGCCCCTGAGCTCCTTTCTTCAACTCGGTTTCTTTTGAGCTGGCCGCAACACCGCAGGATGGCTTCAGGCCCTAATCTGGTTCCGGCCCGGCATGCTGAGCCTTTGGTTAATTCCTCTTCCTGGTGGGAAATGAGAGTTAAATTTGCCCGTCCAGACACCTCCAGCTAGCCTCTCATTGGTTCTCGCTATTCCTGTTCATCTTCCGCAGAAATTGCAAACTGGGCCAAACAGGAGGTTAAAGGGACTGACTCTCCAAGTGGGGAGAGTGTTAGTAAAGCGTCTGGAATGTTGCACCCGAGTACCAGGGGAGGAAAACTGAGACATATTTGAACACGTCTCCCGATCACATGGTTGATCATACTCTAGGTTCCACATGCATATTTTAGCTGAAGGAAGAATACCTTAAACCTAGGTAGTTGAAACCCGTGGAAAGGGTACCATGCAATATGACTTCAAAAGGTCTTCATTTGCTCACCGAACCTCTCCAATCCTATCACTGCTGCGTTTATGCCCCTGTACACATGCTTGATTCTCTTTCGGAGACATAGCAATCCATAGGTTTTAAGATACTTAGTAGTCAGGTACATTCTTAGGCGTTTAATATGCGGTGTTGAGTCCATTTCGTTGAGCAAGGAGTAGCTCTTGTCTATTCCATATTTGGCTTAAGGAACTTTATCTGTGCTCATTTCAATCTCTGGTTTTATGCAGCACCCCAACTCACCTTTACCCTTAAGCAAGAATAAGTTGGTTTTCTAAATTTGAGACCCTGTTCTGTTCTGTAATTCAGTTCCTGTGTAGCCAAGTTTACATTCCGTGTATTACTGATATCTTATGATGTTTCTTTTTCTGTGTGACTTACTTCAGTTAGAATCATCATACCTGAATCCACTCATTGTGCTGCTAAGGGCCTGATGACACAGATTTCATTGCTGAGTGATATTGCTGTGTAAGTAAATACCACAACTTCTTTATCCATTTTTCACTTTCTGCGATGTTGAACTTGTACTGTAAACGAGGTTCTTGTAAACAGAGGCGTCCCAAACTTTGGGGTGGCTGTGTCTTTTTGATTTTAATTTCCCTAAGCTATAGGACCATAAGTGGAAGTGCCCTAGGCTCTGTTGCTTTGTTTTTTAGATGTTTCAGGAAACACCATACACTTCTCCCAAGTGGTTGTTGGGAATTTACATCCCACCCATCAGCATAACAAGGCTCCCAGTTCTCCATGGCCTGTCCTGCCTTTCTGGATTTTACACTTTTTTCAGATGGCCCTTTTGACAGGGGGGAAGTGAGACTTCATTGTAGTGCAGATTTCCTTTGCAAGCTTGCTTGGTTGGCCAAAAAGGGCGTATGCGTTTTTTCCTGAATATATTCAGGAAAAAACGCATACGCCCTTTTTGGCCAAGTGCATCATTGTGGACGTTCTGCCTCTTTTCCTATGCTTTCAATGCAATTCCAGTCTACCTCCTGAAATCGGTTTCCTGCAATTCTGCCCCGCTTTCAAGTCCTCTTGGCAGCCTTACTTCAGTCTATTTTTGGACGATAGCTGTCATTTATAACTCTGCAGGTTTGTGAATTACAGTGCCCCTGAGCTCCTTTCTTCAACTCGCTTTCTTGTGACCTGGCCGCAACACCGCAGGATGGCTTCAGGCCCTAATCTGGTTCCGTCACGGCACGCTGAGCCTTTGGTTATTTCCTCTTCCTGGTGGGAAATGAGAGTTAAATTTGTCCGTCCAGACACCTCCAGCTAGTCTCTCATTGGTTCTCGCTATTCCTGTTCATCTTCCGCAGAAATTGCAAACTGGGCCAAACAGGAGGTTAAAGGCGCTGACTCTCCAAGTGGGGAGAGTGTTAGTAAAGCGTCTGGAATGTTGCACCCGAGTACCAGGGGAGGAAAACTGAGACATATTTGAACACGTCTCCCGTTCACATGGTTGATCATACTTGGGTTCCACATGCATGTTTTAGCTGAAGGAAGAATACCTTAAACCTGGAGAGTTAAGACCCGTGGAATGGGTACCATGCAATATGACTTCAAAGGGTCTTCATTTGCTCACCGAACCTCTCCAATCCTATCACTGCTGCGTTTATGCCCCTGTACACATGCTTGATTCTCTTTCGGAGACATAGCAATCCATAGGTTTTAAGATACTTACTAGTCAGGTACATTCTTAGGCGTTTAATATGCGATGTTGAGTCCATTTCGTTGAGCAAGGAGTAGCTCTTGTCTATTCCATATTTGACTTAAGGAACTTTATCTGTGCTCATTTCAATCTCTGGTTTTATGCAGCACCCCAACTCACCTTTACCCTTAAGCAAGCATAAGTTGGTTTTCTAAATTTGAGACCCTGTTCTGTTCTGTAATTCAGTTCCTGTGTAGCCAAGTTTACATTCCGTGTATTACTGATATCTTATGATGTTTCTTTTTCTGTGTGACTTACTTCAGTTAGAATCATCATACCTGAATCCACCCATTGTGCTGCTAAGGGCCTGATGACACAGATTTCATTGCTGAGTGATATTGCTTTGTAAGTAAATACCACAACTTCTTTATCCATTTTTCACTTTCTGCGATGTTGAACTTGTACTGTAAACGAGGTTCTTGTAAACAGAGCCGTTCCAAACTTTGGGGTGGCTGTGTCTTTTTGATTTTAATTTCCCTAAGCTATAGGACCATAAGTGGAAGTGCCCTAGGTTCTGTTGCTTTGTTTTTTAGATGTTTCAGGAAACACCATACACTTCTCCGGAGTGGTTGTTGGCAATTTACATCCTGCCCATCAGCATAACAAGGCTCCCAGTTCTCCATGGCCTGTCCTGCCTTTCTGGATTTTACACTTTTTTCAGATGGCCCTTTTGACCGGGGGGAAGTGAGACTTCATTGTAGTGCAGATTTCCTTTGCAAGCTTGCTTGGTTGGCCAAAAAGGGCGTATGCGTTTTTTCCTGAATATATTCAGGAAAAAACGCATACGCCCTTTATGGTCAAGTGCATCATTGTGGACGTTCTGCCTCTTTTCCTATGCTTTCAATGCAATTCCAGTCTACCTCCTGAAATCAGTTTCCTGCAATTCTGCCCCACTTTCAAGTCCTCTTGGCAGCCTTACTTCAGTCTATTTTTGGACGATAGCTGTCATTTATAACTCTGCAGGTTTGTGAATTACAGTGCCCCTGAGCTCCTTTCTTCAACTCGCTTTCTTGTGACCTGGCCGCAACACCGCAGGATGGCTTCAGGCCCTAATCTGGTTCCGGCCCGGCATGCTGAGCCTTTGGTTAATTCCTCTTCCTGGTGGGAAATGAGAGTTAAATTTGCCCGTCCAGACACCTCCAGCTAGCCTCTCATTGGTTCTCGCTATTCCTGTTCATCTTCCGCAGAAATTGCAAACTGGGCCAAACAGGAGGTTAAAGGGACTGACTCTCCAAGTCGGGAGAGTGTTAGTAAAGCGTCTGGAATGTTGCACCCGAGTACCAGGGGAGGAAAACTGAGACATATTTGAACACGTCTCCCGATCACATGGTTGATCATACTCTAGGTTCCACATGCATGTTTTAGCTGAAGGAAGAATACCTTAAACCTAGGTAGTTGAAACCCGTGGAAAGGGTACCATGCAATATGACTTCAAAGGGTCTTCATTTGCTCACCGAACCTCTCCAATCCTATCACTGCTGCGTTTATGCCCCTGTACACATGCTTGATTCTCTTTCGGAGACATAGCAATCCATAGGTTTTAAGATACTTAGTAGTCAGGTACATTCTTAGGCGTTTAATATGCGGTGTTGAGTCCATTTCGTTGAGCAAGGAGTAGCTCTTGTCTATTCCATATTTGGCTTAAGGAACTTTATCTGTGCTCATTTCAATCTCTGGTTTTATGCAGCACCCCAACTCACCTTTACCCTTAAGCAAGAATAAGTTGGTTTTCTAAATTTGAGACCCTGTTCTGTTCTGTAATTCAGTTCCTGTGTAGCCAAGTTTACATTCCGTGTATTACTGATATCTTATGATGTTTCTTTTTCTGTGTGACTTACTTCAGTTAGAATCATCATACCTGAATCCACTCATTGTGCTGCTAAGGGCCTGATGACACAGATTTCATTGCTGAGTGATATTGCTTTGTAAGTAAATACCACAACTTCTTTATCCATTTTTCACTTTCTGCGATGTTGAACTTGTACTGTAAACGAGGTTCTTGTAAACAGAGGCGTCCCAAACTTTGGGGTGGCTGTGTCTTTTTGATTTTAATTTCCCTAAGCTATAGGACCATAAGTGGAAGTGCCCTAGGCTCTGTTGCTTTGTTTTTTAGATGTTTCAGGAAACACCATACACTTCTCCCGAGTGGTTGTTGGGAATTTACATCCCACCCATCAGCATAACAAGGCTCCCAGTTCTCCATGGCCTGTCCTGCCTTTCTGGATTTTACACTTTTTTCAGATGGCCCTTTTGACCGGGGGGAAGTGAGACTTCATTGTAGTGCAGATTTCCTTTGCAAGCTTGCTTGGTTGGCCAAAAAGGGCGTATGCGTTTTTTCCTGAATATATTCAGGAAAAAATGCATACGCTCTTTTTGGCCAAGTGCATCATTGTGGACGTTCTGCCTCTTTTCCTATGCTTTCAATGCAATTCCAGTCTACCTCCTGAAATCGGTTTCCTGCAATTCTGCCCCGCTTTCAAGTCCTCTTGGCAGCCTTACTTCAGTCTATTTTTGGACGATAGCTGTCATTTATAACTCTGCAGGTTTGTGAATTACAGTGCCCCTGAGCTCCTTTCTTCAACTCGCTTTCTTGTGACCTGGCCGCAACACCGCAGGATGGCTTAAGGCCCTAATCTGGTTCCGTCACGGCACGCTGAGCCTTTGGTTATTTCCTCTTCCTGCTGGGAAATGAGAGTTAAATTTGTCCGTCCAGACACCTCCAGCTAGTCTCTCATTGGTTCTCGCTATTCCTGTTCATCTTCCGCAGAAATTGCAAACTGGGCCAAACAGGAGGTTAAAGGCGCTGACTCTCCAAGTGGGGAGAGTGTTAGTAAAGCGTCTGGAATGTTGCACCCGAGTACCAGGGGAGGAAAACTGAGACATATTTGAACACGTCTCCCGTTCACATGGTTGATCATACTTGGGTTCCACATGCATGTTTTAGCTGAAGGAAGAATACCTTAATCCTGGAGATTTGAGACCCATGGAATGGGTACCATGCAATATGACTTCAAAGGGTCTTCATTTGCTCACCGAACCTCTCCAATCCTATCACTGCTGCGTTTATGCCCCTGTACACATGCTTGATTCTCTTTCGGAGACATAGCAATCCATAGGTTTTACGATACTTACTAGTCAGGTACATTCTTTGTCGTTTAATATGCGGTGTTGAGTCCATTTCGTTGAGCAAGGAGTAGCTCTTGTCTATTCCATATTTGACTTAAGGAACTTTATCTGTGCTCATTTCAATCTCTGGTTTTATGCAGCACCCCAACTCACCTTTACCCTTAAGCAAGCATAAGTTGGTTTTCTAAATTTGAGACCCTGTTCTGTTCTGTAATTCAGTTCCTGTGTAGCCAAGTTTACATTCCGTGTATTACTGATATCTTATGATGTTTCTTTTTCTGTGTGACTTATTTCAGTTAGAATCATGATACCTGAATCCACTCATTGTGATGCTAAGGGCCTGATGACATAGATTTCATTGCTGAGTGATATTGCTTTGTAAGTAAATACCACAACTTCTTTATCCATTTTTCACTTTCTGCGATGTTGAACTTGTACTGTAAACGAGGTTCTTGTAAACAGAGGCGTCCCAAACTTTGGGGTGGCTGTGTCTTTTTGATTTTAATTTCCCTAAGCTATAGGACCATAAGTGGCAGTGCCCTAGGTTCTGTTGCTTTGTTTTTTAGATGTTTCAGGAAACACCATACACTTCTCGGGAGTGGTTGTTGGCAATTTACATCCCACCCATCAGCATAACAAGGCTCCCAGTTCTCCATGGCCTGTCCTGCCTTTCTGGATTTTACACTTTTTTCAGATGGCCCTTTTGACCGGGGGGAAGTGAGACTTCATTGTAGTGCAGATTTCCTTTGCAAGCTTGCTTGGTTGGCCAAAAAGGGCGTATGCGTTTTTTCCTGAATATATTCAGGAAAAAACGCATACGCCCTTTTTGGCCAAGTGCATCATTGTGGACGTTCTGCCTCTTTTCCTATGCTTTCAATGCAATTCCAGTCTACCTCCTGAAATCGGTTTCCTGCAATTCTGCCCCGCTTTCAAGTCCTCTTGGCAGCCTTACTTCAGTCTATTTTCGGACGATAGCTGTCATTTATAACTCTGCAGGTTTGTGAATTACAGTGCCCCTGAGCTCCTTTCTTCAACTCGCTTTCTTGTGACCTGGCCGCAACACCGCAGGATGGCTTCAGGCCCTAATCTGGTTCCGGCCCGGCATGCTGAGCCTTTGGTTAATTCCTCTTCCTGGTGGGAAATGAGAGTTAAATTTGCCCGTCCAGACACCTCCAGCTAGCCTCTCATTGGTTCTCGCTATTCCTGTTCATCTTCCGCAGAAATTGCAAACTGGGCCAAACAGGAGGTTAAAGGGACTGACTCTCCAAGTGGGGAGAGTGTTAGTAAAGCGTCTGGAATGTTGCACCCGAGTACCAGGGGAGGAAAACTGAGACATATTTGAACACGTCTCCCGATCACATGGTTGATCATACTCTAGGTTCCACATGCATGTTTTAGCTGAAGGAAGAATACCTTAAACCTAGGTAGTTGAAACCCGTGGAAAGGGTACCATGCAATATGACTTCAAAGGGTCTTCATTTGCTCACCGAACCTCTCCAATCCTATCACTGCTGCGTTTATGCCCCTGTACACATGCTTGATTCTCTTTCGGAGACATAGCAATCCATAGGTTTTAAGATACTTAGTAGTCAGGTACATTCTTAGGCGTTTAATATGCGGTGTTGAGTCCATTTCATTGAGCAAGGAGTAGCTCTTGTCTATTCCATATTTGGCTTAAGGAACTTTATCTGTGCTCATTTCAATCTCTGGTTTTATGCAGCACCCCAACTCACCTTTACCCTTAAGCAAGAATAAGTTGGTTTTCTAAATTTGAGACCCTGTTCTGTTCTGTAATTCAGTTCCTGTGTAGCCAAGTTTACATTCCGTGTATTACTGATATCTTATGATGTTTCTTTTTCTGTGTGACTTACTTCAGTTAGAATCATCATACCTGAATCCACTCATTGTGCTGCTAAGGGCCTGATGACACAGATTTCATTGCTGAGTGATATTGCTTTGTAAGTAAATACCACAACTTCTTTATCCATTTTTCACTTTCTGCGATGTTGAACTTGTACTGTAAACGAGGTTCTTGTAAAGAGAGGCGTCCCAAACTTTGGGGTGGCTGTGTCTTTTTGATTTTAATTTCCCTAAGCTATAGGACCATAAGTGGAAGTGCCCTAGGCTCTGTTGCTTTGTTTTTTAGATGTTTCCGGAAACACCATACACTTCTCCCGAGTGGTTGTTGGGAATTTACATCCCACCCATCAGCATAACAAGGCTCCCAGTTCTCCATGGCCTGTCCTGCCTTTCTGGATTTTACACTTTTTTCAGATGGCCCTTTTGACCGGGGGGAAGTGAGACTTCATTGTAGTGCAGATTTCCTTTGCAAGCTTGCTTGGTTGGCCAAAAAGGGCGTATGCGTTTTTTCCTGAATATATTCAGGAAAAAATGCATACGCTCTTTTTGGCCAAGTGCATCATTGTGGACGTTCTGCCTCTTTTCCTATGCTTTCAATGCAATTCCAGTCTACCTCCTGAAATCGGTTTCCTGCAATTCTGCCCCGCTTTCAAGTCCTCTTGGCAGCCTTACTTCAGTCTATTTTTGGACGATAGCTGTCATTTATAACTCTGCAGGTTTGTGAATTACAGTGCCCCTGAGCTCCTTTCTTCAACTCGCTTTCTTGTGACCTGGCCGCAACACCGCAGGATGGCTTAAGGCCCTAATCTGGTTCCGTCACGGCACGCTGAGCCTTTGGTTATTTCCTCTTCCTGCTGGGAAATGAGAGTTAAATTTGTCCGTCCAGACACCTCCAGCTAGTCTCTCATTGGTTCTCGCTATTCCTGTTCATCTTCCGCAGAAATTGCAAACTGGGCCAAACAGGAGGTTAAAGGCGCTGACTCTCCAAGTGGGGAGAGTGTTAGTAAAGCGTCTGGAATGTTGCACCCGAGTACCAGGGGAGGAAAACTGAGACATATTTGAACACGTCTCCCGTTCACATGGTTGATCATACTTGGGTTCCACATGCATGTTTTAGCTGAAGGAAGAATACCTTAATCCTGGAGATTTGAGACCCATGGAATGGGTACCATGCAATATGACTTCAAAGGGTCTTCATTTGCTCACCGAACCTCTCCAATCCTATCACTGCTGCGTTTATGCCCCTGTACACATGCTTGATTCTCTTTCGGAGACATAGCAATCCATAGGTTTTACGATACTTACTAGTCAGGTACATTCTTTGTCGTTTAATATGCGGTGTTGAGTCCATTTCGTTGAGCAAGGAGTAGCTCTTGTCTATTCCATATTTGACTTAAGGAACTTTATCTGTGCTCATTTCAATCTCTGGTTTTATGCAGCACCCCAACTCACCTTTACCCTTAAGCAAGCATAAGTTGGTTTTCTAAATTTGAGACCCTGTTCTGTTCTGTAATTCAGTTCCTGTGTAGCCAAGTTTACATTCCGTGTATTACTGATATCTTATGATGTTTCTTTTTCTGTGTGACTTATTTCAGTTAGAATCATGATACCTGAATCCACTCATTGTGATGCTAAGGGCCTGATGACATAGATTTCATTGCTGAGTGATATTGCTTTGTAAGTAAATACCACAACTTCTTTATCCATTTTTCACTTTCTGCGATGTTGAACTTGTACTGTAAACGAGGTTCTTGTAAACAGAGGCGTCCCAAACTTTGGGGTGGCTGTGTCTTTTTGATTTTAATTTCCCTAAGCTATAGGACCATAAGTGGCAGTGCCCTAGGTTCTGTTGCTTTGTTTTTTAGATGTTTCAGGAAACACCATACACTTCTCGGGAGTGGTTGTTGGCAATTTACATCCCACCCATCAGCATAACAAGGCTCCCAGTTCTCCATGGCCTGTCCTGCCTTTCTGGATTTTACACTTTTTTCAGATGGCCCTTTTGACCGGGGGGAAGTGAGACTTCATTGTAGTGCAGATTTCCTTTGCAAGCTTGCTTGGTTGGCCAAAAAGGGCGTATGCGTTTTTTCCTGAATATATTCAGGAAAAAACGCATACGCCCTTTTTGGCCAAGTGCATCATTGTGGACGTTCTGCCTCTTTTCCTATGCTTTCAATGCAATTCCAGTCTACCTCCTGAAATCGGTTTCCTGCAATTCTGCCCCGCTTTCAAGTCCTCTTGGCAGCCTTACTTCAGTCTATTTTCGGACGATAGCTGTCATTTATAACTCTGCAGGTTTGTGAATTACAGTGCCCCTGAGCTCCTTTCTTCAACTCGCTTTCTTGTGACCTGGCCGCAACACCGCAGGATGGCTTCAGGCCCTAATCTGGTTCCGGCCCGGCATGCTGAGCCTTTGGTTAATTCCTCTTCCTGGTGGGAAATGAGAGTTAAATTTGCCCGTCCAGACACCTCCAGCTAGCCTCTCATTGGTTCTCGCTATTCCTGTTCATCTTCCGCAGAAATTGCAAACTGGGCCAAACAGGAGGTTAAAGGGACTGACTCTCCAAGTGGGGAGAGTGTTAGTAAAGCGTCTGGAATGTTGCACCCGAGTACCAGGGGAGGAAAACTGAGACATATTTGAACACGTCTCCCGATCACATGGTTGATCATACTCTAGGTTCCACATGCATGTTTTAGCTGAAGGAAGAATACCTTAAACCTAGGTAGTTGAAACCCGTGGAAAGGGTACCATGCAATATGACTTCAAAGGGTCTTCATTTGCTCACCGAACCTCTCCAATCCTATCACTGCTGCGTTTATGCCCCTGTACACATGCTTGATTCTCTTTCGGAGACATAGCAATCCATAGGTTTTAAGATACTTAGTAGTCAGGTACATTCTTAGGCGTTTAATATGCGGTGTTGAGTCCATTTCATTGAGCAAGGAGTAGCTCTTGTCTATTCCATATTTGGCTTAAGGAACTTTATCTGTGCTCATTTCAATCTCTGGTTTTATGCAGCACCCCAACTCACCTTTACCCTTAAGCAAGAATAAGTTGGTTTTCTAAATTTGAGACCCTGTTCTGTTCTGTAATTCAGTTCCTGTGTAGCCAAGTTTACATTCCGTGTATTACTGATATCTTATGATGTTTCTTTTTCTGTGTGACTTACTTCAGTTAGAATCATCATACCTGAATCCACTCATTGTGCTGCTAAGGGCCTGATGACACAGATTTCATTGCTGAGTGATATTGCTTTGTAAGTAAATACCACAACTTCTTTATCCATTTTTCACTTTCTGCGATGTTGAACTTGTACTGTAAACGAGGGTCTTGTAAAGAGAGGCGTCCCAAACTTTGGGGTGGCTGTGTCTTTTTGATTTTAATTTCCCTAAGCTATAGGACCATAAGTGGAAGTGCCCTAGGCTCTGTTGCTTTGTTTTTTAGATGTTTCAGGAAACACCATACACTTCTCCCGAGTGGTTGTTGGGAATTTACATCCCACCCATCAGCATAACAAGGCTCCCAGTTCTCCATGGCCTGTCCTGCCTTTCTGGATTTTACACTTTTTTCAGATGGCCCTTTTGACCGGGGGGAAGTGAGACTTCATTGTAGTGCAGATTTCCTTTGCAAGCTTGCTTGGTTGGCCAAAAAGGGCGTATGCGTTTTTTCCTGAATATATTCAGGAAAAAACGCATACGCCCTTTTTGGCCAAGTGCATCATTGTGGACGTTCTGCCTCTTTTCCTATGCTTTCAATGCAATTCCAGTCTACCTCCTGAAATCGGTTTCCTGCAATTCTGCCCCGCTTTCAAGTCCTCTTGGCAGCCTTACTTCAGTCTATTTTTGGACGATAGCTGTCATTTATAACTCTGCAGGTTTGTGAATTACAGTGCCCCTGAGCTCCTTTCTTCAACTCGCTTTCTTGTGACCTGGCCGCAACACCGCAGGATGGCTTCAGGCCCTAATCTGGTTCCGTCACGGCACGCTGAGCCTTTGGTTATTTCCTCTTCCTGGTGGGAAATGAGAGTTAAATTTGTCCGTCCAGACACCTCCAGCTAGTCTCTCATTGGTTCTCGCTATTCCTGTTCATCTTCCGCAGAAATTGCAAACTGGGCCAAACAGGAGGTTAAAGGCGCTGACTCTCCAAGTGGGGAGAGTGTTAGTAAAGCGTCTGGAATGTTGCACCCGAGTACCAGGGGAGGAAAACTGAGACATATTTGAACACGTCTCCCGTTCACATGGTTGATCATACTTGGGTTCCACATGCATGTTTTAGCTGAAGGAAGAATACCTTAAACCTGGAGAGTTGAGACCCGTGGAATGGGTACCATGCAATATGACTTCAAAGGGTCTTCATTTGCTCACCGAACCTCTCCAATCCTATCACTGCTGCGTTTATGCCCCTGTACACATGCTTGATTCTCTTTCGGAGACATAGCAATCCATAGGTTTTACGATACTTACTAGTCAGGTACATTCTTAGTCGTTTAATATGCGGTGTTGAGTCCATTTCGTTGAGCAAGGAGTAGCTCTTGTCTATTCCATATTTGACTTAAGGAACTTTATCTGTGCTCATTTCAATCTCTGGTTTTATGCAGCACCCCAACTCACCTTTACCCTTAAGCAAGCATAAGTTGGTTTTCTAAATTTGAGACCCTGTTCTGTTCTGTAATTCAGTTCCTGTGTAGCCAAGTTTACATTCCGTGTATTACTGATATCTTATGATGTTTCTTTTTCTGTGTGACTTATTTCAGTTAGAATCATCATACCTGAATCCACTCATTGTGATGCTAAGGGCCTGATGACATAGATTTCATTGCTGAGTGATATTGCTTTGTAAGTAAATACCACAACTTCTTTATCCATTTTTCACTTTCTGCGATGTTGAACTTGTACTGTAAACGAGGTTCTTGTAAACAGAGGCGTCCCAAACTTTGGGGTGGCTGTGTCTTTTTGATTTTAATTTCCCTAAGCTATAGGACCATAAGTGGCAGTGCCCTAGGTTCTGTTGCTTTGTTTTTTAGATGTTTCAGGAAACACCATACACTTCTCCCGAGTGGTTGTTGGCAATTTACATCCCGCCCATCAGCATAACAAGGCTCCCAGTTCTCCATGGCCTGTCCTGCCTTTCTGGATTTTACACTTTTTTCAGATGGCCCTTTTGACCGGGGGGAAGTGAGACTTCATTGTAGTGCAGATTTCCTTTGCAAGCTTGCTTGGTTGGCCAAAAAGGGCGTATGCGTTTTTTCCTGAATATATTCAGGAAAAAATGCATACACTCTTTTTGGCCAGGTGCATCATTGTGGACGTTCTGCCTCTTTTCCTATGCTTTCAATGCAATTCCAGTCTACCTCCTGAAATCGGTTTCCTGCATTTCTGCCCTGCTTTCAAGTCCTCTTGGCAGCCTTACTTCAGTCTATTTTTGGACGATAGCTGTCATTTATAACTCTGCAGGTTTGTGAATTACAGTGCCCCTGAGCTCCTTTCTTCAACTCGCTTTCTTTTGAGCTGGCCGCAACACCGCAGGATGGCTTCAGGCCCTAATTTCGTTCCGGTACGGCACGCTGAGCCTTTGGTTATTTCCTCTTCCTGGTGGGAAATGAGAGTTAAATTTGCCCGTCCAGACAACTCCAGCTAGCCTCTCATTGGTTCTCGCTATTCCTGTTCATCTTCCGCAGAAATTGCAAACTGGGCCAAACAGGAGGTTAAAGGTGCTGACTCTCCAAGTGGGGAGAGTGTTAGTAAAGCGTCTGGAATGTTGCACCCGAGTACCAGGGGAGGAAAACTGAGACATATTTGAACACGTCTCCCGTTCACATGGTTGATCATACTTGGGTTCCACATGCATGTTTTAGCTGAAGGAAGAATACCTTAAACCTGGAGAGTTGAGACCCGTGGAATGGGTACCATGCAATATGACTTCAAAGGGTCTTCATTTGCTCACCGAACCTCTCCAATCCTATCACTGCTGCGTTTATGCCCCTGTACACATGCTTGATTCTCTTTCGGAGACATAGCAATCCATAGGTTTTACGATACTTACTAGTCAGGTACATTCTTAGTCGTTTAATATGCGGTGTTGAGTCCATTTCGTTGAGCAAGGAGTAGCTCTTGTCTATTCCATATTTGACTTAAGGAACTTTATCTGTGCTCATTTCAATCTCTGGTTTTATGCAGCACCCCAACTCACCTTTACCCTTAAGCAAGCATAAGTTGGTTTTCTAAATTTGAGACCCTGTTCTGTTCTGTAATTCAGTTCCTGTGTAGCCAAGTTTACATTCCGTGTATTACTGATATCTTATGATGTTTCTTTTTCTGTGTGACTTATTTCAGTTAGAATCATCATACCTGAATCCACTCATTGTGATGCTAAGGGCCTGATGACATAGATTTCATTGCTGAGTGATATTGCTTTGTAAGTAAATACCACAACTTCTTTATCCATTTTTCACTTTCTGCGATGTTGAACTTGTACTGTAAACGAGGTTCTTGTAAACAGAGGCGTCCCAAACTTTGGGGTGGCTGTGTCTTTTTGATTTTAATTTCCCTAAGCTATAGGACCATAAGTGGCAGTGCCCTAGGTTCTGTTGCTTTGTTTTTTAGATGTTTCAGGAAACACCATGCACTTCTCCCGAGTGGTTGTTGGCAATTTACATCCCGCCCATCAGCATAACAAGGCTCCCAGTTCTCCATGGCCTGTCCTGCCTTTCTGGATTTTACACTTTTTTCAGATGGCCCTTTTGACCGGGGGGAAGTGAGACTTCATTGTAGTGCAGATTTCCTTTGCAAGCTTGCTTGGTTGGCCAAAAAGGGCGTATGCGTTTTTTCCTGAATATATTCAGGAAAAAACGCATACGCCCTTTTTGGCCAAGTGCATCATTGTGGACGTTCTGCCTCTTTTCCTATGCTTTCAATGCAATTCCAGTCTACCTCCTGAAATCGGTTTCCTGCAATTCTGCCCCGCTTTCAAGTCCTCTTGGCAGCCTTACTTCAGTCTATTTTCGGACGATAGCTGTCATTTATAACTCTGCAGGTTTGTGAATTACAGTGCCCCTGAGCTCCTTTCTTCAACTCGCTTTCTTGTGACCTGGCCGCAACACCGCAGGATGGCTTCAGGCCCTAATCTGGTTCCGGCCCGGCATGCTGAGCCTTTGGTTAATTCCTCTTCCTGGTGGGAAATGAGAGTTAAATTTGCCCGTCCAGACACCTCCAGCTAGCCTCTCATTGGTTCTCGCTATTCCTGTTCATCTTCCGCAGAAATTGCAAACTGGGCCAAACAGGAGGTTAAAGGGACTGACTCTCCAAGTGGGGAGAGTGTTAGTAAAGCGTCTGGAATGTTGCACCCGAGTACCAGGGGAGGAAAACTGAGACATATTTGAACACGTCTCCCGATCACATGGTTGATCATACTCTAGGTTCCACATGCATGTTTTAGCTGAAGGAAGAATACCTTAAACCTAGGTAGTTGAAACCCGTGGAAAGGGTACCATGCAATATGACTTCAAAGGGTCTTCATTTGCTCACCGAACCTCTCCAATCCTATCACTGCTGCGTTTATGCCCCTGTACACATGCTTGATTCTCTTTCGGAGACATAGCAATCCATAGGTTTTAAGATACTTAGTAGTCAGGTACATTCTTAGGCGTTTAATATGCGGTGTTGAGTCCATTTCGTTGAGCAAGGAGTAGCTCTTGTCTATTCCATATTTGGCTTAAGGAACTTTATCTGTGCTCATTTCAATCTCTGGTTTTATGCAGCACCCCAACTCACCTTTACCCTTAAGCAAGAATAAGTTGGTTTTCTAAATTTGAGACCCTGTTCTGTTCTGTAATTCAGTTCCTGTGTAGCCAAGTTTACATTCCGTGTATTACTGATATCTTATGATGTTTCTTTTTCTGTGTGACTTACTTCAGTTAGAATCATCATACCTGAATCCACTCATTGTGCTGCTAAGGGCCTGATGACACAGATTTCATTGCTGAGTGATATTGCTTTGTAAGTAAATACCACAACTTCTTTATCCATTTTTCACTTTCTGCGATGTTGAACTTGTACTGTAAACGAGGGTCTTGTAAAGAGAGGCGTCCCAAACTTTGGGGTGGCTGTGTCTTTTTGATTTTAATTTCCCTAAGCTATAGGACCATAAGTGGAAGTGCCCTAGGCTCTGTTGCTTTGTTTTTTAGATGTTTCAGGAAACACCATACACTTCTCCCGAGTGGTTGTTGGGAATTTACATCCCACCCATCAGCATAACAAGGCTCCCAGTTCTCCATGGCCTGTCCTGCCTTTCTGGATTTTACACTTTTTTCAGATGGCCCTTTTGACCGGGGGGAAGTGAGACTTCATTGTAGTGCAGATTTCCTTTGCAAGCTTGCTTGGTTGGCCAAAAAGGGCGTATGCGTTTTTTCCTGAATATATTCAGGAAAAAACGCATACGCCCTTTTTGGCCAAGTGCATCATTGTGGACGTTCTGCCTCTTTTCCTATGCTTTCAATGCAATTCCAGTCTACCTCCTGAAATCGGTTTCCTGCAATTCTGCCCCGCTTTCAAGTCCTCTTGGCAGCCTTACTTCAGTCTATTTTTGGACGATAGCTGTCATTTATAACTCTGCAGGTTTGTGAATTACAGTGCCCCTGAGCTCCTTTCTTCAACTCGCTTTCTTGTGACCTGGCCGCAACACCGCAGGATGGCTTCAGGCCCTAATCTGGTTCCGTCACGGCACGCTGAGCCTTTGGTTATTTCCTCTTCCTGGTGGGAAATGAGAGTTAAATTTGTCCGTCCAGACACCTCCAGCTAGTCTCTCATTGGTTCTCGCTATTCCTGTTCATCTTCCGCAGAAATTGCAAACTGGGCCAAACAGGAGGTTAAAGGCGCTGACTCTCCAAGTGGGGAGAGTGTTAGTAAAGCGTCTGGAATGTTGCACCCGAGTACCAGGGGAGGAAAACTGAGACATATTTGAACACGTCTCCCGTTCACATGGTTGATCATACTTGGGTTCCACATGCATGTTTTAGCTGAAGGAAGAATACCTTAAACCTGGAGAGTTAAGACCCGTGGAATGGGTACCATGCAATATGACTTCAAAGGGTCTTCATTTGCTCACCGAACCTCTCCAATCCTATCACTGCTGCGTTTATGCCCCTGTACACATGCTTGATTCTCTTTCGGAGACATAGCAATCCATAGGTTTTAAGATACTTACTAGTCAGGTACATTCTTAGGCGTTTAATATGCGATGTTGAGTCCATTTCGTTGAGCAAGGAGTAGCTCTTGTCTATTCCATATTTGACTTAAGGAACTTTATCTGTGCTCATTTCAATCTCTGGTTTTATGCAGCACCCCAACTCACCTTTACCCTTAAGCAAGCATAAGTTGGTTTTCTAAATTTGAGACACTGTTCTGTTCTGTAATTCAGTTCCTGTGTAGCCAAGTTTACATTCCGTGTATTACTGATATCTTATGATGTTTCTTTTTCTGTGTGACTTACTTCAGTTAGAATCATCATACCTGAATCCACTCATTGTGCTGCTAAGGGCCTGATGACACAGATTTCATTGCTGAGTGATATTGCTTTGTAAGTAAATACCACAACTTCTTTATCCATTTTTCACTTTCTGCGATGTTGAACTTGTACTGTAAACGAGGTTCTTGTAAACAGAGCCGTTCCAAACTTTGGGGTGGCTGTGTCTTTTTGATTTTAATTTCCCTAAGCTATAGGACCATAAGTGGAAGTGCCCTAGGTTCTGTTGCTTTGTTTTTTAGATGTTTCAGGAAACACCATACACTTCTCCCGAGTGGTTGTTGGCAATTTACATCCCGCCCATCAGCATAACAAGGCTCCCAGTTCTCCATGGCCTGTCCTGCCTTTCTGGATTTTACACTTTTTTCAGATGGCCCTTTTGACCAGGGGGAAGTGAGACTTCATTGTAGTGCAGATTTCCTTTGCAAGCTTGCTTGGTTGGCCAAAAAGGGCGTATGCGTTTTTTCCTGAATATATTCAGGAAAAAACGCATACGCCCTTTTTGGCCAAGTGCATCATTGTGGACGTTCTGCCTCTTTTCCTATGCTTTCAATGCAATTCCAGTCTACCTCCTGAAATCGGTTTCCTGCAATTCTGCCCCGCTTTCAAGTCCTCTTGGCAGCCTTACTTCAGTCTATTTTTGGACGATAGCCTGTCATTTATAACTCTGCAGGTTTGTGAATTACATTGCCCCTGAGCTCCTTTCTTCAACTCGCTTTCTTTTGAGCTGGCCGCGACACCGCAGGATGGCTTCAGGCCCTAATTTCGTTCCGGTACGGCACGCTGAGCCTTTGGTTATTTCCTCTTCCTGGTGGGAAATGAGAGTTAAATTTGCCCGTCCAGACACCTCCAGCTAGCCTCTCATTGGTTCTCGCTATTCCTGTTCATCTTCCGCAGAAATTGCAAACTGGGCCAAACAGGAGGTTAAAGGCGCTGACTCTCCAAGTGGGGAGAGTGTTAGTAAAGCGTCTGGAATGTTGCACCCGAGTACCAGGGGAGGAAAACTGAGACATATTTGAACACGTCTCCCGTTCACATGGTTGATCATACTTGGGTTCCACATGCATGTTTTAGCTGAAGGAAGAATACCTTAAACCTGGAGAGTTGAGACCCGTGGAATGGGTACCATGCAATATGACTTCAAAGGGTCTTCATTTGCTCACCGAACCTCTCCAATCCTATCACTGCTGCGTTTATGCCCCTGTACACATGCTTGATTCTCTTTCGGAGACATAGCAATCCATAGGTTTTACGATACTTACTAGTCAGGTACATTCTTAGTCGTTTAATATGCGGTGTTGAGTCCATTTCGTTGAGCAAGGAGTAGCTCTTGTCTATTCCATATTTGACTTAAGGAACTTTATCTGTGCTCATTTCAATCTCTGGTTTTATGCAGCACCCCAACTCACCTTTACCCTTAAGCAAGCATAAGTTGGTTTTCTAAATTTGAGACCCTGTTCTGTTCTGTAATTCAGTTCCTGTGTAGCCAAGTTTACATTCCGTGTATTACTGATATCTTATGATGTTTCTTTTTCTGTGTGACTTATTTCAGTTAGAATCATCATACCTGAATCCACTCATTGTGATGCTAAGGGCCTGATGACATAGATTTCATTGCTGAGTGATATTGCTTTGTAAGTAAATACCACAACTTCTTTATCCATTTTTCACTTTCTGCGATGTTGAACTTGTACTGTAAACGAGGTTCTTGTAAACAGAGGCGTCCCAAACTTTGGGGTGGCTGTGTCTTTTTGATTTTAATTTCCCTAAGCTATAGGACCATAAGTGGCAGTGCCCTAGGTTCTGTTGCTTTGTTTTTTAGATGTTTCAGGAAACACCATGCACTTCTCCCGAGTGGTTGTTGGCAATTTACATCCCGCCCATCAGCATAACAAGGCTCCCAGTTCTCCATGGCCTGTCCTGCCTTTCTGGATTTTACACTTTTTTCAGATGGCCCTTTTGACCGGGGGGAAGTGAGACTTCATTGTAGTGCAGATTTCCTTTGCAAGCTTGCTTGGTTGGCCAAAAAGGGCGTATGCGTTTTTTCCTGAATATATTCAGGAAAAAACGCATACGCCCTTTTTGGCCAAGTGCATCATTGTGGACGTTCTGCCTCTTTTCCTATGCTTTCAATGCAATTCCAGTCTACCTCCTGAAATCGGTTTCCTGCAATTCTGCCCCGCTTTCAAGTCCTCTTGGCAGCCTTACTTCAGTCTATTTTCGGACGATAGCTGTCATTTATAACTCTGCAGGTTTGTGAATTACAGTGCCCCTGAGCTCCTTTCTTCAACTCGCTTTCTTGTGACCTGGCCGCAACACCGCAGGATGGCTTCAGGCCCTAATCTGGTTCCGGCCCGGCATGCTGAGCCTTTGGTTAATTCCTCTTCCTGGTGGGAAATGAGAGTTAAATTTGCCCGTCCAGACACCTCCAGCTAGCCTCTCATTGGTTCTCGCTATTCCTGTTCATCTTCCGCAGAAATTGCAAACTGGGCCAAACAGGAGGTTAAAGGGACTGACTCTCCAAGTGGGGAGAGTGTTAGTAAAGCGTCTGGAATGTTGCACCCGAGTACCAGGGGAGGAAAACTGAGACATATTTGAACACGTCTCCCGATCACATGGTTGATCATACTCTAGGTTCCACATGCATGTTTTAGCTGAAGGAAGAATACCTTAAACCTAGGTAGTTGAAACCCGTGGAAAGGGTACCATGCAATATGACTTCAAAGGGTCTTCATTTGCTCACCGAACCTCTCCAATCCTATCACTGCTGCGTTTATGCCCCTGTACACATGCTTGATTCTCTTTCGGAGACATAGCAATCCATAGGTTTTAAGATACTTAGTAGTCAGGTACATTCTTAGGCGTTTAATATGCGGTGTTGAGTCCATTTCGTTGAGCAAGGAGTAGCTCTTGTCTATTCCATATTTGGCTTAAGGAACTTTATCTGTGCTCATTTCAATCTCTGGTTTTATGCAGCACCCCAACTCACCTTTACCCTTAAGCAAGAATAAGTTGGTTTTCTAAATTTGAGACCCTGTTCTGTTCTGTAATTCAGTTCCTGTGTAGCCAAGTTTACATTCCGTGTATTACTGATATCTTATGATGTTTCTTTTTCTGTGTGACTTACTTCAGTTAGAATCATCATACCTGAATCCACTCATTGTGCTGCTAAGGGCCTGATGACACAGATTTCATTGCTGAGTGATATTGCTTTGTAAGTAAATACCACAACTTCTTTATCCATTTTTCACTTTCTGCGATGTTGAACTTGTACTGTAAACGAGGGTCTTGTAAAGAGAGGCGTCCCAAACTTTGGGGTGGCTGTGTCTTTTTGATTTTAATTTCCCTAAGCTATAGGACCATAAGTGGAAGTGCCCTAGGCTCTGTTGCTTTGTTTTTTAGATGTTTCAGGAAACACCATACACTTCTCCCGAGTGGTTGTTGGGAATTTACATCCCACCCATCAGCATAACAAGGCTCCCAGTTCTCCATGGCCTGTCCTGCCTTTCTGGATTTTACACTTTTTTCAGATGGCCCTTTTGACCGGGGGGAAGTGAGACTTCATTGTAGTGCAGATTTCCTTTGCAAGCTTGCTTGGTTGGCCAAAAAGGGCGTATGCGTTTTTTCCTGAATATATTCAGGAAAAAACGCATACGCCCTTTTTGGCCAAGTGCATCATTGTGGACGTTCTGCCTCTTTTCCTATGCTTTCAATGCAATTCCAGTCTACCTCCTGAAATCGGTTTCCTGCAATTCTGCCCCGCTTTCAAGTCCTCTTGGCAGCCTTACTTCAGTCTATTTTTGGACGATAGCTGTCATTTATAACTCTGCAGGTTTGTGAATTACAGTGCCCCTGAGCTCCTTTCTTCAACTCGCTTTCTTGTGACCTGGCCGCAACACCGCAGGATGGCTTCAGGCCCTAATCTGGTTCCGTCACGGCACGCTGAGCCTTTGGTTATTTCCTCTTCCTGGTGGGAAATGAGAGTTAAATTTGTCCGTCCAGACACCTCCAGCTAGTCTCTCATTGGTTCTCGCTATTCCTGTTCATCTTCCGCAGAAATTGCAAACTGGGCCAAACAGGAGGTTAAAGGCGCTGACTCTCCAAGTGGGGAGAGTGTTAGTAAAGCGTCTGGAATGTTGCACCCGAGTACCAGGGGAGGAAAACTGAGACATATTTGAACACGTCTCCCGTTCACATGGTTGATCATACTTGGGTTCCACATGCATGTTTTAGCTGAAGGAAGAATACCTTAAACCTGGAGAGTTAAGACCCGTGGAATGGGTACCATGCAATATGACTTCAAAGGGTCTTCATTTGCTCACCGAACCTCTCCAATCCTATCACTGCTGCGTTTATGCCCCTGTACACATGCTTGATTCTCTTTCGGAGACATAGCAATCCATAGGTTTTAAGATACTTACTAGTCAGGTACATTCTTAGGCGTTTAATATGCGATGTTGAGTCCATTTCGTTGAGCAAGGAGTAGCTCTTGTCTATTCCATATTTGACTTAAGGAACTTTATCTGTGCTCATTTCAATCTCTGGTTTTATGCAGCACCCCAACTCACCTTTACCCTTAAGCAAGCATAAGTTGGTTTTCTAAATTTGAGACACTGTTCTGTTCTGTAATTCAGTTCCTGTGTAGCCAAGTTTACATTCCGTGTATTACTGATATCTTATGATGTTTCTTTTTCTGTGTGACTTACTTCAGTTAGAATCATCATACCTGAATCCACTCATTGTGCTGCTAAGGGCCTGATGACACAGATTTCATTGCTGAGTGATATTGCTTTGTAAGTAAATACCACAACTTCTTTATCCATTTTTCACTTTCTGCGATGTTGAACTTGTACTGTAAACGAGGTTCTTGTAAACAGAGCCGTTCCAAACTTTGGGGTGGCTGTGTCTTTTTGATTTTAATTTCCCTAAGCTATAGGACCATAAGTGGAAGTGCCCTAGGTTCTGTTGCTTTGTTTTTTAGATGTTTCAGGAAACACCATACACTTCTCCCGAGTGGTTGTTGGCAATTTACATCCCGCCCATCAGCATAACAAGGCTCCCAGTTCTCCATGGCCTGTCCTGCCTTTCTGGATTTTACACTTTTTTCAGATGGCCCTTTTGACCAGGGGGAAGTGAGACTTCATTGTAGTGCAGATTTCCTTTGCAAGCTTGCTTGGTTGGCCAAAAAGGGCGTATGCGTTTTTTCCTGAATATATTCAGGAAAAAACGCATACGCCCTTTTTGGCCAAGTGCATCATTGTGGACGTTCTGCCTCTTTTCCTATGCTTTCAATGCAATTCCAGTCTACCTCCTGAAATCGGTTTCCTGCAATTCTGCCCCGCTTTCAAGTCCTCTTGGCAGCCTTACTTCAGTCTATTTTTGGACGATAGCCTGTCATTTATAACTCTGCAGGTTTGTGAATTACATTGCCCCTGAGCTCCTTTCTTCAACTCGCTTTCTTTTGAGCTGGCCGCGACACCGCAGGATGGCTTCAGGCCCTAATTTCGTTCCGGTACGGCACGCTGAGCCTTTGGTTATTTCCTCTTCCTGGTGGGAAATGAGAGTTAAATTTGCCCGTCCAGACACCTCCAGCTAGCCTCTCATTGGTTCTCGCTATTCCTGTTCATCTTCCGCAGAAATTGCAAACTGGGCCAAACAGGAG